>NW_017306616.1:247019-291231 GCF_000935625.1 Nanorana parkeri | reverse complement strand
ATATATAAATAAGACTACACTGTAACCTAATTAACAACACATTTGGGTATTCTTGCATTAGTACTTCACTTCAGCTCCCTCCTGGAAATGAAATCAATTACAGTTAACTACACGAGGGGAAAGGGTTTGATTAGGGTTATAGAAGGAAGTAAAGCTTGACTAAGCCAGCAAATTCAGCCTCTGTTTCAAAACCAGTGGACTGACAAATCAAAGGCCTCATGTAAACAATGTTCCCAGTATTTGTGTCTGAAGTGCTTTTTCTTGTCTGTGCGTTAGTGTTCTCCTAAGTTGGGACTTCCCCTCATGGGATGCATATAGGAAAGCAAGGGATGTGGAGTCAATGCCATTACAGGCTACTGCTCTCATTCATCCCACTGCAGGACAGCAAAGTCATTTATTCTTCTCATTACGCATTCTCTCTAGGGCACCAGGGATTTCTCTGTGTGCATTAAGAGTACTCATCAAACACTTTTTTTTTAGGCCAGCATATACACTATATGGTAAAAGTTTGTGGACACCTGCCCATCACAGCTCAATGTGCTGTTTGGACATCTAATTCCATGGACATTACTATGAGTTTGGCCCCCTTGGTGGCTGTAAAAGTGGCTCCACTTTTCAGCAAGGCTTTCTGCAGGATTGTAGAGTGTGTCTGCAGAAATTTGTACCCATGGATTCAAAAGAGCATTTTGTCATCATAATCAGCATTCTAATTTATCCCAAAGGTGTTAAAAAGGGTTGTGGTCATGACTGTGCACAGACCACTCAAGTTTCTCCACTTTAAACTGTCAAACCATGTCTTTATGAACATGGATCTGTGCACAGGGGTACAGTCATGCTGGAACAGAAAGGGGCTTCCCCAAACTGTTGCCAAAAGGCTGGAAGTGAGCAATTGTCAAAAATACATTTGTATGTTGTAGCATTAACAGTACACTTTACTTGTAACATCTGAGCTCGTTAGTTAGAGGGGTGTCTACATACTTTTGGCCATATAATGCATATGGTCTTATGCAAGTCACATGCTCTTTTAGATGTTGTCATTGTGCAATGAGATTTTCCTATCTGAACAAGTACTGTGAGATATTGAATTGGTAGAAAACAGTACACTAGATGTAAACGTGCACACAAACACAATTTTATGGGAATACTTTAAAGATTTCTTAACAAAAGCTGGCGCCTTATTGACAGAATGAAGGCTCATGGTATCACGTAATGACTCAAGAATCCTGCTATTATCAGTCTTTGAAGTAAAACATGAAGAAATTGTCATGCGTGCACTGAAGAACTGTAGAAGGAACAGGCAGCATCCGGTATTAGCGGGACATGTGGTAAGCATACAGCCAGAGATTTCCAGGTGTGATACAGAGCTATTTCTGAACAAAAAAGGCTAAATTCCAAATATAGCCCCCTTTGTTCCTCACAAATTGTTGAGCTACAAAAAAAATTGGACTCTTTTTCCTAAATGAGAAACACATGTTTGGCGGCTTTAAGTTAGTGATAATAAAAAAAGACATAGCAGGGAATGTGTATGTGCCAGCAATTTAATAATGGCTTTCTAGGCAAAAAGGCTAAGGCTGAGCTCTGTGCATAATATTTCAGCCAACACATTCCATTTCTCTAAGAAAGCAAATGTATCTTGCAACACCGATTTTGCTCGAAATTCTTTGCATATGAGGTGTTGTTTCTACTAAAGATCGAAAGATCGAAATAGACCATATTAGACTCATGTAACAAAAGGTGAACTGACTCATTCATATATGTATATAGATTTTGAAACTGCTTAGTGACAATATTGTATTTTTTTCTTGTAGTTATATAGCAACAACACAGCACTCTCAAGATAAGAAGTTGACCGTCTCATCAGTCCCTGCCTTATTAGTCCTTGTACCATTAGTCCTCTGAATTCTAATGGTACCACCACATTTACCCCCACATACATTCTAAAGCCATTCTACAAAGCAGATGATTAATGTAGCAGTATGTGTTTAGGAAACTTCAGAGATCTGGAATACATGAACAGGGCAGACTAGCAATGCAGTTATGACCAATAAACAAGAAAAAACAGGAGAAGCGCAGACAGATTTTGTCAAAATGCTTATAACGGAGGAGGAGGCAAAGAAATACAAAGGCGAAAGCCAGACATTTACTATTTTCTGAAGGAAGTCAGGAAAGGCAATCTACATATTCCTCTCAGCACGGATTTCCTTTAACAAATTCCTTCACAAAAATAAATATAGGATTTGTGTGCAATTGTGTGTTATTTTTCTGCATTAAATGAAGACTTAACTGTACAAATTACACTGTATGGGTTAAAAGGCCTTTTATCACAACCATAGATTACTATTTTTGCTGCCATCCTCATTGAAACTCACAGTTATGACCAGCACAAAGCTAAATTATTTTGATTATAGTAAAGATGCTAACATTATTTTAGGAAGCAAAAATCCAAGTGATATTTGAAAAGTCAGAAAAACCTAACAGAAAACAGTAAATGAATTATTATTAAACTAAACAAAAAATTGAGGATTTAAATAAACAAACCAAAACAGCTCATTAAAACACTTGCAACATTAAAGCATTGTGACATTAGAGCTCTTGTGAAATGAGCCTGTTGACAAATGACAATCACACAATAGAAACTTTGCAGAATTTTCTTATTCTCAAAGCAACAAATGATACTTTTGACAATCGCCATGTTCTGCTATGTGTAGCCTGCATTTTGATTCCCTATACACGCAATTTCCTTTTAGCATTGTGCATAAAAGGAACTACGAATGTTCTACAATGCCTCTCTTATTTCAACTCTCATAATATGTTTATACATTATGTTTGTATGTATAGCTGAAGAATGAATGAATACCTATTTTCTGACTTATTGAAATAAGTGAGTGTGTGGGAAGAGGAAAATGTTTGCAGCTCTATTAGCTCTTTCTGTAGTGTTAGAATAGAATACCCTATTGCATAATATTAACAGTTCCACAATGATGGTACAGTCCTTGCATTGTAAGCATTGTGCCTGGGAATGTTATCACCATTGTTCCGGTGCTCAGTTTATGTGTGTTGGTAATTCAGCTACTTTTAGACATTAGAGCATGCTAGAAACAATGCACCATTTAGTTCAGTTACAATGTTGCTTTAACACTGCCATGACTATTGCAATGCATGATGATGTACTCATGTAAATATTTAAGTGGAACAATACTAACTGTCTGTTGTTCACTATATAGGAAGGCAAACATTTTGCTGGCCAGAAAGAACTTGCTCTCCCTGAGGTCTTGATCAGCTAAAGTAAACCTGTCATGAGAGACATATAGATTGCCATTGCTGGTCTGAAAATGTTGCTTGTATCTGAGTTCAGTATTTTTCAACTGTATTTATAGACAATAATTGTTTTTATAAGTTTATGGAGTTTAACTGCTGTCCGGGGCTCAGTTAGAGAGATTTCCCTCACTGAAACAACCTTTTCACCAGACTGGAAGTCAAGGAAACGGCAAAACAGACAGTTGTGTCCCAGGCTCACCTGTTGCTCCCGGGTGTCAGAATGGAGAGTGGCAGGATATAAGTGAACATTCATTTGCTGATCTCCCCTGTGAAGAACTAACCCGGTAACGATCAGCTCTGATAATTTCCAGGTTCAGTACTGTCTATTTCCAGCCTCTCTGGACAGGAAAGATGCTGATTGAGCACAGAACCTTTCACCTGCACTATCCTTATCAGCCACCTTGAGATAGCGATAAAATTATGTTAAAAAAATTGACACAAATGTGTTAAAAATGAGAGTTTAATACATTTTTAAAAATCCCCCCAATTTTTTTTTTAAGCCCCCTCCACCCTTCTGTAGCACCACATACAAACGTAAGCATATGCCAGGTGCACACACCTTTAAAAAAATTCAAATAACCATACACTAGGCATCACTGCGCACGCCTGTGTGGCTACCATGGCTGCCTCTGTAGATACAGTCAGGGCTGGATTTCTCACAAGGCCACCAAGGCCCGGCCTCGGGGCAGCAGGGAGTAGAGGGGTAACAGGGGTGTGGAATTCTCATCAGCCAACACCCGGGACATGCAGTTTGCGGAGCTGGGCAGGTAGTTGAGGGGGCGCATTGAAGAACCTGGCCTTGGGGCAGCAGAGAGAGTAAATCCAGCCCTGGATACAGTAGACAAATTATCATAGGCATCCAGGGGCAGAAGTGTGTTATTTGCAGGAATACCATGTAACAATAAAGAAAAAGAGCCTGAAAAGAGAAAACAAAGGCAGCCGTCTCATCTAAGCACTGTTAATCAGCAATATCATTATTTTTGGTTTTGGATTTACACTTACTGACCCAAGGCTTTTGGATTTACACACTTACTGACTTTAATAAGTATTTTTTGCAAACACACTGGACCAGAACGCAGGCAGTGTTGTGCCACGTGTTCTGGTGCGGGTGATCGCACACACGTTGTCTTGAATGCAGCACCATGCCACCTCCCACCCCGGAATGCAAGGAGCCGGCTAGGATTGGATACAGTGCGTTCCAGCAGCTAAGCGCTCTGGAACGCACTGTAACTGGTGTGAACAAGCCCTTAGACAGGATAATCTAATCCAGATGTATCCCATCAGTGACCAGCTGAGTATTTCTAGCAAAGTAGAAATGCACATTTAAACAAAGTGATGTCTTTGTCTTTCAGCTTTAAATCAGGCGGTTGCCAACAGTTTTCTAAAGACTTTGGGTATCTAGAACCTGGCTCTATGGGATCCATAATTCAAATTTTAGATATGTAGATTCTGTGCAAATTCAGAAAATGGGAAGGGGGCATCTGAGGCCTTACAGCTGGGAACCACTGATGTAGTCATTAGCTGTCAATAATGCATTGAATGTTAAAATGGGGAAAAAACTCATCGTTGGACACATACTATCCTGCCCTCATTTCGAAACAGAACATGACTAATTTGAGCAACAAAAATTAGTCATGTGTAGACTATTAGGAAAGAAAAAAATGTACACAAATTAAAATGAGGAACAAGAATTTATGCTTCAGGAAAAGTGTTTGCAATTACAATTACTACCATGTGTGCACCCAAAGCACCCAAAACACAAACATAACAAATTAAAAATGAATTGGCATGGTAGCAGTTGTCCAGGTAGGCATTAGTGATGAGCCGAACACCCCATATTCGGTTCGAATTCGAACTTTTGAACATGGAAAAAGTTCGAATTCAAACTCGAACTCAATGCAAGTCTATTGGGGTAAAACATTGAAAATTAATTGACCCCATTTTGAAGCCTTATATGCAAGTCAATGGCAATAAAAAGGGTATGAGGATTTGTGTACTGCCCTGGGGGACAGGAATGAATGAAAAAAACACTTTAAAAAACAGTTTTTAAAGGAGCATTGGTTTTAACATCACTTAAAGCGAAACAAAAATGAAAAATTCCTTTAAACATTGTGCCTAGGGGGTCCCCTTAAACTGCCTGTAAAGTGGCACATCTGTACAATGTATAGAACCTGCTGCAGCAAACTGACATTTTTAACTACCTACCGGCCGGCCGGGAGCTCTCTAGATCTGAGCGGGCGTGCCCGATTGTCACAGGGGATCAGAGGGAGATCGTTACACGAACTCCCTCCGGTCCCCTCTTCTCTGCAAGAATGCGGAAGTGTTGTATATTACATCTCTTCCGCATTCTGGTGACACTTTCCAGCTTCAGAAGCTGGAAAGAAGCTGATGGAGCAGATCTGTGCTTCATCAGCTTCTTTTGGGGGTCCTAGGTGACATTAGGGGTCTTGGAGACCACATAGGGGGTTTTTATTAGCCCCCGTATGTGATAGCAGTAAAGTTTAGTGAATTTTTAGATTTTACCAAAAACCTGGGTAATAATAAATGTTTCCTAACATAATGTAAAAAAATTTTTTTTTAAAGTTTAACATGGGCTTTCAGGCACTTGCATGCGTTTTGGTGCGTTTTGATGGGTTTTTGATGCGTTCCAGAGCAGGTAAAATAGGGCTTGCCGCAGTTTTTTCACCTGCTCTGGATCTGCTCAGAATCTGCACGCTGCGATGTGAACTGGAGCTCAAAATACCATAGGAATACATTGGACGCAGTTTTGATCCGGTCTGCACCTGCTCTGTCTGGATCTGCTCCCTTGCGCCCTGTAGAGGTGCCTGGATTGGAGTGACGTCACATTCTGGCTCCTAGCACCTCTACAGGTCACGTAGTAAAGTGAAGGGCATGCGGCGACCCACTGAAAACGGGGTCGCGACCCACTTTTGGGTCACGACCCACCAGTTGAGAACCAAGGCTTTAGATGATAGGAGATTGCATGACAAGGCTACGTTCACACATACAGCGATGACAATTTTCAGTAATTGTTACTAATTGTAGTAAAAAATAAAAACCCCAGTGGTGATTAAATGCCACCAAAAGAAAGCTCTATCTGCCCCCAAAAAAATGGTATAAAATTCATTTCAGTACAGCGTTGCATGACCGAATAAACGTCAGTCAAAGTACTGCAGTGCAGAATACTGAAAAATGGCCTGGCCAGGAAGGGGGTCTAAACACCTGGTCTTCAAGCGGTTAAAGAAAATAATGACATTTAAAAGAAACCGAAAAAAAAGCGTGCGGTTCCCTAAAGTCATACCAGGAATTTTAGGAGGGAGTACTGGGCCCTGATTGGGCAAAGCCTTGCACCTGACCTGTGGCCAGGTGCAAGGCTTTAGCCAATCAGGGCTTACAAGGCAGAACACACAAACTGCCGATGTTCGAGCCCATCTCTGGTAGGCATCAGTAACCTTTAGAGAGAAGGACGTCTTCCAAAGTATTAGGTTTCAACTAAAAAAACTATGACGTAAAAAATGAAGTCCGCAGACAATAAAAAGAGCATTCAGACACCTACATAGTCTGGAGTTATGGCAGATGTACACCCTAAATCTTACCTCTGTTCATAATGGCCATATGCCTTTTGAACATTTTACAAATCTCTGATGGCATTATCGAATGTTCTGGCAAGATTTTTCATATGAACATTCATACGAAAATCTACCATTGTATGACCATCTTAAGAAACCCATAGGCACTGGCGGAACTACTAGGGGCGCAGAGGTCGGAATTGCGACCGGGCCCTGGCGTACCGCCACTTGGGGGGGCCCAGCGAGGAAGAAGAGCCCCCCCCCCGAGAGTGCCGCTCCTTCCTTGCTGCACAGCCGCCCGCAGCATGTGCTGGCAGGGATGGGAGAGGCTGTCACCAGCAGAATATGCTGCAGGCACCGCCGGGCAGCACATTCTGCTGTGTGAGGACCCGACCCTCTTAGCCCCCTGACCGGGGAGACGAGGAAGAGGGCCCTGCTGGAGAAGGAAGGTAAGTCTGGAGTGGGAAGGGGGGGGGTGTGTGTGTGTGTGTGTGTGTGTGTTTGTGTGTAGGGGGGATGCTGGTGATATAGTGCTCACTTTTTTTATAATGTATTGCTGGGACTTGTAGTCCCGCATAGCTGGTGGTATTCTGCATTGATGTATGATGATTATGCAGCAATGCAGAATAGCACAAACTATGTAGGACTACGAGTCCGAGCAATGCATTATATTTTTAAGTAGGAATACACCAGTGCCAATACTGGGCATTTTCACGAGTACTTATACTCGTGAAAATGCCCCGATACTAAACGCAGATACCGGTGTTCTGTTGAGAACGCCGATGTAGTCGAATTTGCCAAACTCAGCATCTGCGCTTACGCACAGACCAATATTATCGAGGAAACCGGGATTTAATCACAAAGTATTTTGTTTAAATCGTTAATTGTGACCATTAATAATATTCCATCCATCATTTACTGGCTACTAAATTTAAACATGTTTACATTGGAGGTGAGGAGATTAAGGGGGGGGGTATGATTTCCATGTACAAAATGTTCAATAGTGGTAACAACATTAGCGATAAACAGTTTAAAATTAACTCCATTACAAAAACTAGAGGCCATCACCTAAAATTGGCGGAAAAAAAATTCCAGCACAAGGGGCGAAGGGGGTTCTTCACAGTAAGATCAGTTAGGGTCTGGAACTCACTGCCACAGGCGGTGATTTCAGCAAATAATGTGGAATTGTTCAAGAAACGTTTGGACGATTTCTTAAGGGACTGCAATATACAGGGGTACAGGTACTCTTCCATGTACAAAATGTTCAATGGTGGTAACAACATTAGCGATAAACTGTTTAAAATTAACTCCATTACAAAAACTAGAGGCCATCACCTAAAATTGGCGGAAAAAAAATTCCAGCACAAGGGGCGAAGGGGGTTCTTCACAGTAAGATCAGTTAGGGTCTGGAACTCACTGCCACAGGCGGTGATTTCAGCAAAGAATGTGGAATTGTTCAATAAACGTTTGGACGATTTCTTAAGGGACCGCAATATACAGGGGTACAGGTACTCCTAGAATGAGATCCTAATAGGTTGGACTTGATGGACTAATGTCTTTATTCAACCTCAAATACTATGTAACTGCCATCCATCATTTCCTGCCATGGACAACATATTATTGACAGTCACAATTAACAATTACAAACTAATACTTTGTAAATAAATGCCGGTTTTCTCGGTAATCCCGTCTGTACGCAAGCGCAGATACTGGGTAAGTGTTCTCGACAGAACAAAGACACTAAATCTTTAAACAAGCAGCTGCCAGAGGTCCCGTGCTTGCTGGGGACCTCGGCGGCCTTCCTGTTAACCATGCGGTGCCATGGCGGTTGGGGGGGTGGGCTTCATGGTTTCTTGCACCAGGGCCCTGAAGGTTCTAGTTACGCCTCTGCCCATAGGCATTAGATGACCATTAACACAATCTTTAAGTCTATGGAAGCAAGTAGACCACTTTTAGAGGAATATCAGTCAGGCCAGTTGTATAGATGACTATTGTCCATCCCACTTCCCTAGATGAGCCACACTGGCAGCTTCTCTGTGCACTGCTCTCCTGTTTTCACTTTTCAATAAAACCAACAGGAATGATCATATGAGCCAATTGTTCCTGTCTACAGGGAGTTCTACCCACGTAGTTAATAAAGGTCTGCAGAACCAACTATCCCCCACCTTCTGACAGAACATCCCTCCTTGCAAGATCTTGATATGACAGATTAATAATCCAGCTCTGTACATGTACTACATGTACAGTATGTCTGCCATTTGTACCTTCCAGTGGTCAGGCTCATTGCTAACAAATGGTTAATTTGCTTGCTATGTAGCATCAGGTTTACTAATATGGTATACAGTATGCTGACAACCAAATCAGCCCTGATTGTATTTGCGGAAAGAAAACAATCACGTTGTCCTTGTCTGAAGAAAGATTTATAAGCAATTCAGGCAACAATAGCATTGTTGGTATTATTGTGATAAATAAAAGCAGAACAGTTCCATTCTCTATTTAATGCATTGTGACAGCTCTGACATAATACACAAGAAATGACTGTAATCCTTTGTATACATTACAATTCTTTGCACTCCAATAGAGCAACTAGAACTGAATGCTTTCATCCCTAGGAATGTAAAGGTTTAAATAGTACAATTATGTTGATGTTTAATGTACTGTATTTTCCCTTTCATGCCAAACAAAGAAGTCAAGACAAGAAAGGGGCAGGCTAGGAGTCAGTCTGTGCTTCCTGTCTGAGCTCCAGGCAGTTATTACCTGACGTAAGTCCCCCATATTGGGAAGGAACGCTGTGTTCTTAAGACTCCTTCCCACATTCCATTCATTTCTCTACTCAGTACTGCTGAGACTGGGGCCTCCTTGTCTTGCAATCAAAGATGCAGAAGGTACCAGCATATCCCACTAATACACAGAAAAGCTATACAAATTTGCACATAGATAGAGACGAGGAAAAAAAAAAAAGCAGAATTCTTGTTATGTGAAATGCATATATGCTGAAAGTTTAAGTTTCAAGCTATCCTATTTATGAAGGAAATACATCAATATGAAGAAGCAAGCTAATCTAAATTAAGAAAAATAGTTCAAGTGAATTATTCTGCATTTTTAAATTAAAATATGTAAGTGACTCAATTCCTTGTAGTAGTTTACTGTTCTTTTACCACAGCTATACAGTTTCATTAAAAAAAAACAAGTGTATCCATGCCCTAATTCTAACTTGCTACACCCTCAAAGCATACAGTCTTCTTAAAAAGAAGGAAAAGCCAAACCTTATTTAAGGCTTTACTTCTCTTTTTGGTCGCAGTAGTACATTTACTGCTGTACTCCTGTGATCCATATGTCCGCCGATAGTGGGCTAATGCACACTATGAGCTAAAAGGGCACAGTTAAATGGCAGTCGAGAAATACTGACAATATTGTCGTGGTCCACCCAGACTACATGACTTACAGTTGGTTCTGCCACGGCCGAGAGCCTTAGCCAGCTGAACCTGCCCGATTTCCAGACTGTTGTGGCAGCAAGGTCTGGAGAAGCAGAGAGGGGACGGTGGAATCCCTGCTCGCGTGGTGACTGACAGTCACTGCTCTCTCTGCTGCGAGCAGAGAACGAGAACGGACCAATCAGTGGTCAAATGCTCAGTCGGCTCTTGGTCTTCAAGGTGACATGGGACAGCTGCATTGTCCTATGCCAGCTCTAAACATCCGGGAGAGTATGTGTTGTGTATTAAATATGTATTTTTTTATAGTGAGTTGGCAAAGTGTGTTGGGGTGATATGAAGAATAAATGGCACTGCAGTGCACCAACGTGCATAGTCTTAGGGTTGACCTACATTTTAGGGCTCCTGTGCAAAGGCACAGATGCAACAGATTTGTATACCGTAGCTTGCATTTGCTAAACTTTGTCTTAACATGTCTGCAAATACCACAATAAATGGTCAGTAGTCACTTTGCAGAGTACAGGTAAACCAGCCAGAACTGTACTGTGCTCTCAAGTTGCATCGTAGATACAAGTTGTGTGGAAATGACCATCTGATGATCTCCATGTGCCATTTACTCCACTCATGCTTGTAATCTTATAGGTCTTCTCTTTTTTTACTACATAAAAGGTAGATGTAAGATGTTATTGTCTTTGATTCATCAACTATTTTTACATTGATACCTTTCTCATGTTGTTGAAATAGGATGTCAAAAATGAACACAAATGATCAGTAAAGTTCATTTAAAGCCATTCTTTTCTTTTCCAATAATTAGATAAATCAGTGCTGAATAGGAGCTATTCATCTTACCAACGCCAAATCAGTGAACTAGAACTCTGCTTAAGTTTGTCACCCAAAACCCAGTTATGCTCTGACTGGGCACCTCCAACTTGCAAAGCATAGAGAAGGTGAAGCCAGGCTGTTATTCACAGCCCACATGCCAAACGCTCCTTTGCTATTCTGGTGACAGTCATGAGTTACAGCTCTCTCAGCAATCACTAAGAATAGTTAGGCCCCAGTCACATTTGCGAATAGGGCCGGATCACTAAGTCTCACATATTTCTCCTTGAGACTCATGCCATGAGCTGCGGGCATAGTACAGTGCCTCCTGGCCGCAGCTGATAACATGAGTCTCAAGGAGGAATTTGCGATCAGGCCTAATTTTCAAGTTTAAATGGGGTCCTGGAAATGGAAATCAGTTATTTAGCTTTTTTTTTTTTTTTTAAAGTGAACACTGAAAACACCGCACACAAAAATTGCACAAGGGTGCCTGGTCCTCTTCTGAAAAAGAGGGCACTATATCCCCTAAACCCCTGGGGTGCAAGACTTTTGAAAGGGTTAAGGCACTCTAGTCCACCTAGCGGTTAAGCCAGATGGACCGCGGCCCTTAGTGATCTGTCGAAGCCAGTTCTCCAAGTATTAGTTAGGGGCTCACCTGAAAAGAGACCACTGAGTGGTTGGCCACAGATCATCCCCTTCAACATCAGGGCAGGCCCCCAAGAGACCTACACCAAATGTAGTCTGTGGACTGAAAAGTGCTTATGCAAAAATAAGTGCTATAAATAAATAGGGTGCCATGTGCAGGACACAGCAGGCCTTGCGGCCGGTATAAAAAATTCCTCCAGACTAACCAGAAAGCCTGTCTAGGAGGCGTGTGCAAGAAAAGCAATATGGTGACATGACCTAGTGCCAGGTGCCACACTGTAGGATCCCTTATCTACTGTGTTCCTCTGGCACCCTCTGGAAGCAATCCCAACATCGCTAGGAACTCATTGTGATTCCAGCCCCTAGACAGACAAGGGCAGCCCCATTCCTATCAGAATGCATTAGCAGTGGTGGGGTTCCTGCCTACTTCATCTGAGCAAGCCTGGTGCTCCAAGCCTGAGGAGAAAGACCTCCCCAGCACCCACCTATAACTGCCATCTCCCGGTCCGAAGACGACCCTGTTCTTCCCTGATAACTGCTAAGAATAGATACTACACTTCATCTGAGCAAAAATGCATTTGAAATGGCTGACCAGAGCGAATGATAAGGGTACTGCAAATATCTGTTTAGATCCCCAATATTTCCCCGAAGCCCCTAAAAGTAAAGTAAAGAAGAAAAATATTTAATACAAAATGAATGAATAAATAAAACTAAATATAAAAAAATATAAAAAAAAAAATGTTTGAAAAAAATGTTAAAAAGGTAAAATAAAAAACATCTTCGGTTTCGGTCAGACATTTTTTAAAATTTCGGTTTCGTTTTTGAAATCTTCATTTCGGTGCACCTCTTGTATCGGTGCATCCCTAATTTACACTAACATGGAATCGTGGTGCTGGTGACATCTGTATTGGAGTTCTGTTGTGAGCGGCGCCATCCGCAGTCATTACGAGCACCCGTTACTTTTGGGATATCGGGTAATGGGTGCGGCAAAGTATATGGATATTGCTTTATATAGTATATATCTGGGGACCTGTGGCACACTGGCAAGTTGTGATTAACTCCAAATACATGCGTCGTGTATACTTTACAAAAAAATTGCCGCGCGGTGCTACAGTGTTCGGGTTTGGCTTGAAGAAAAGGTGGCAACCGTAACTAGAATGTTTATATGCCTGAACAATGAAAAGATTTACTTTAATACTATTTATATTGTGGATTCTTTATTTACCCAGACCCAGTGTATTATTACACATATAAGCAACTTAGTGGACATATATGCTTGCATTGAGGAAATGAACATGCCCTCTTAATACATTCCAAAGTATGGTATCCTGCTTTAACCACCAATGTCAATAGAGCTCCTGCAGAGCCATATGATTAATGTGACTAAAACACACTGCATACGTTGTTAGATCAAGTAATCCTCAGCTGAGTGCCAGGAGTGGCGAGAGCAGCAGACACACAACAGAACAAACTAAGGGGCTTGTGTTTATAATGCTCAATTTCCAGAGACATTACATGCCCCAGAGACTGGTTTCAGCATGAGCAGCTTGTGGCTTTAATTATCTTTAGGAATAAACTGTTAGGAATGTGAGTGTGGGTAGGAGCTTACATAAAGTAAATCACAGAGTTGCCCCAAGGTCCTACATATTAACAATGTGCTCTTGTGATCCAGTCACATTTCTGAGATAATTTTTTTTTTTTTTTTTGCAGTACAAGTAAATTAATCTTCCGGATACTATAAACATGTTACTCACTAGTAAACTAGTATGTAAACCACACCAAAAATGCATATAAAATGCATGTGCGGTGGCATTTTATTTGAGGAAGTAACATCACTTCTACTTTGAAAGAAGATGTGTTGTGCTTACACACTTTAGATGCATTGCGGTGCAAAAAAAATGCAGCCGGCTCTATTTGTTTTTTTTTTAAACGCAATGCGCTGGTGCGAACTACACCATTGTAAACCACTATTTTTGTGTATATGTATTTTGAATGCATTAAAATGCATCAAAACACATTGGGCGGCAAAGGTGAATCAAACAAAAGATGTACAAAATCTTACAGCGTGTGTTCTGTAGAAAAAAACCTCAACCTGAGTAGAAAAGCCTGTCCCCTGCCAGCATGCTGCAGGGAAAGACCCTTGCTCTCTGTGTGGAAGCAGTGGTCTCTCTGCACAGGTCTGAGATACCCTCTGTTGGGTCATACCTATAAATTCCAGCAAAACTCATGTTCATTGCTGACTGGAGATCTGTAGCTCTGACTCAGCAGGGGGCATGTTGAAACTTTGCAGAGAGGCTACTTCCAAACAGAGAGATAGGCCTGGTTCATACCTGGGCGTTTTGTAGCGCGTTCCTACGCTCTGCAAAACGCTCAAACACCGAAATCCCATTGTTTCCTATGGGTATGGTTCACACCTGGGCATATTACAGACCGTATGAATGTGCTACAAAACGCCCTACACCCCAAAGAAGTACAGGAGCTTCTTTGGGGCGTATTTGCCACGTGTATCCATTGGGATACAGCCAGGTAGCCCTCGGAAACGCGTGTTTGTCTCACGTTTTTTGTATCACGAATTGTGGTAAAAACGCGCGACAAACGTGCATATTCAATATGCCTAGGTGTGAACCCAGCCTAAAGTTCCTTCTCTGCAGCATGCTGGCAGGGGCTAGGCTTTTCTACTCAGGCTATGGTTGCTTCCTAAAGAAAACTAACTATCATATGAACACCTTTTGTTTTGATGCACCTGAAATGTGTTTCATTGATTTAAACTGCAAGTTCAGTTGGGCTTTTAAAGACAACTGCACCTTTTTCAATATTGTGATGAGCCTAGCACACTTATTAAATCAAACAATATAAACGCTATACCTTTTTTCCACATAAACTATGGGGTCTATTCACGAAGCTGCCGAAGGATCTAGCCGTAGCTTCGGCCCCAGGACCCCTTCGGTTCAGTAGAACCGAAGGGGTGCTGTACGGGCTATTCACTATAGCCTGTACAGCTCCCGAACGTGGCTGAGCCGTGCTGAAAGCCGAAGCCTGCTTCTGACAGCTGGTTGAAGTGATCTTACGGCTGGCTCCGGCCACTTGCAGACAGATCAGCGTCCCTGGTTACCTGCTAACCAGGGACACTGATCTCCAAACAGCTTACTCTTCCTGGTGCCCCGGGAGTCTCCTGCTCCCGGCCGCCAAGGAGAGAAACACTGCAGGTTCTTTTTTTTCTTTATTTTGACACGGAGCGATGTCAGAATAGAAAAGAAAAAAAAAAAATTTTTCCCATTGAAATACATTGCTACATTACTATTGGCTATTTCAATTTGCAATAGCCAATAGTAAACTAGCATTGTACCCGCCCTCTGCTGCAGTTTTCCATCAGGTCCATCAGCAGAGGGCGGGTACAATGCTAGTTTACTATTGCAAATTGAAATAGCCAATAGTAATGTAGCAATGTATTGGGACATGGCAGTGGGAAACATTTTCTTTTTTTTCTATTCTGACATCGCTCCGTGTCAGAATAAAGAAAAAAAAGAAACAGCAGTGTTTCTCTCCTGGGCGGCCAGGAGCGGGAGACTCCCAGAGCGCCCGGGAGAGTTTTTTTTTTCTTTTTTTTTGACGGCAGCAGAGGCGCCGGACAATAGGAAACTATCGGGCGGAGCTAGCTGTCACTGCTAGCTCCGCACAATCGTTTTTATTTACTTTTTAAACTATTTTTTTGCCGCTGAGCGGCATTCACTCACTGCTGTTCGGCATCTATAATAATAGGCCGAACAGCAGTGAGTAGCCTGCCGGATGTTCGGCTCAGCCGATCCAGATGTTGGATCGGCTGAGTCGAACTCCTTCTGTACTTCGGGTCGGCCAAATATGCTGGGCATGTTCGGCCGACCCGAAGCCATGTGAAGCAAGCCGATGTATGGCTGATTTCAGCCGATGTACGGCTGAAATCAGCCGTACCAGCCTGAAGTGAATAGCCGAACAGTGTTCGGCTCACTTCAGGTCGGTCATTCACTTGGCTCCCTACGGCAGCTTAGTGAATAGACCCCTATGATTTTACTATGCTCAACCTAACCTGACTCTGTTGTTAAAATCAACGAAAATGGTGGCCACTTACATCACGACTAAGTGACCATCTAGGCTCCTGCGGAGAAACAAATACACAGGAACTAGTTTTCAGCTGTCCCTCCAGCGCTGGTGTCGCTCTCCGATCCAGTGCTGACTCCCCTGTCTTAACTGGCACTTCCTGTCTCACGGAGTCTGTGAGGGCTTGTGTCTCTCCTTGTCCCCCTGGATACATGATTGTTTATCCAGGGATAGTGATTGTTTTTGTAGCTGCATGTAATTGTATCACATACGATTACATGCGGTATGCAGGCTTTTTCTTGCAGTGGCTGGCACCTGATCATCAACTTGAATGGGTGACAGGTGCTGCTTGCAAATGCCAGATTAGGGATTCCTGTGCAAGAAAACGCAAGTTTGTTCTCCCTCCCAAGCCCCCAGCACACATATTAAACTCCCCCCAAGCCCCCTGTACACATAATACACTCCTCCCTCCTTTTCTTCCAAGCCCCCTCACCTGCTTCCATCTGTTCAGGGAGGAGGCACATCATCATTCCTTGGTGATCTTGTGGTGATTAGTAAGATCTAGTGCAGACCTTACTAATCATCCATGATTCGGCCAGAGCTCAGAACTGACAGAGCTCTGGCCGGGGCAACTCTGTGGTAGCTGCTCCCGCAAGTCGGGCACGTGGTCAGCTAGCTGCGGGCCACATAGTACTGGCTCGCGGGCCGGTACTTTGAGACCCCTGGTCTAGTGGAAAACAGAGCAACATTGATAGTTTGTGCTTCACAAGGTGGATTTGAAGATTTTCAGACATTTATTCTATAACCTGTAGTATTCCAGAAAGGTATGCAGTCACTACCAGGTCACTGCTCTATAGATTTAATTGAAAGAAATGTGTAACAATTCTAGGAAACATCTACCTATAGAGGCCTCACTAGCTTTTAGTACTAAAGGAAAATTATTTCCAACCTCCTCCAAGCAGATTTTCTATCTAGCTAAACTATCTACAGGCTCTGAAAATATCATTGGAAGAATTTCTAAATGTATGTTACTGGGTGAAAACACATTTGGATGAAAAGAAGAAACTATTTTGTTTATCTGATCATATCTTGAAAGACTTTCATATACAGTCACTTACGGGACAAGGCTTGAGTTTCACATACTGTTTTTGCTGTTGTTACCATCACCCAACACACGTTTCAATGCCAAAGGTGTAAAAGGAACTTCAACCTAAAGTTAACATTTCTACAAGGAGAAAGGCTGCCTAAATTATAGGTCAAAGATGTTTCATTTGCGCTGAAGGATTGTATGATTACCAAATATATGGAGATGCATTTACCAAGAAACATATTGATAACACAAAGATATTTTTTAAAGCACTTTGCCCTTCATCCTCATCTTCATGAAGATATTCAAGAATGTCCAAAACAGGCACTACTTGAACTTGGAGAGATCTATGTTTTCTTGTAAACTCCTGTTATTGCTGCCCATGGCAACTAATCAGATCTCTTTCCCTGTTATACACCATTTTCTGCAGCAATGAAAAGAAGTGCTATGAACTAGATTAGTTGTTCCTCAAACACTGTTTAATAAGGGTCAGAATCCTTTGTAAAACCTAGAAACACAAATGTTATTTGCTAAGAGCAGATAACAAGAACATGCCACCTTCATGGAATAGTAACAACACACTAATAATAATATAACTAATAAAACACTGAAGAATATATTTGGATTGTATGTTTGATAAGGATTTTTTTTTGGCAAGTTGAAACACAACAACTAACCTGTCATGAAATATCATGGCAGCTGTAACAATGTATTAAGCACACTCATTTGTGCATTTCCACATTTCGGAATTTAATTTTGCCTGACCAGGTACAAAACTACAAAAAGAACTATACAGTATTTAAATGAAAACATGTAGCAGTATTTAATGAGGTAGATAATGATTACGAATATGCAATACAGTCCAAAGTAAATGTAGAAGGTGAGGCTGTGACACAATGCCAATAGGAGTAACCATATAATTACTGCCATAATTATACAAGAACTAAACAAGGAGTCCTGTTTTTCCACACTCATGTGTTTTCCCATGGTTTTCCTATCTAATCTTTTAATTAGTATGTTAGCTAAATGTTAGTTCTGTACGACAACAGCCCTGTTTATCTCATACTGCTAATATTTACCTCAAAATACTTGTTGTGCTACAATAACAACTCTGTGCAGATGATATTTTATTTTTTCTTACCCAACCTCGGATATCACTCTCTAATCTGCTTAAAAAATTATGTATATATGGAGAGATTTCTAACTTTCAGATTAATTATTCCAAATCAGAGATTTTGTCCTTGAATATTCCCCCAGCAGTTAGCTTTAACCTAAAGTCTTAATTTATCTTTACATGGGCCTCGCAACATATTCGCTATCTAGGAATTGAGCTTCCAAGTTCTTTAAAACAAGTGTATGAACTTAATTACTTACATTTGCTAAAAGTGATTGGTAGGGATCTTTGTTCTTGGGATAAGACTTCATTAACGTGGTTAGGCCGTATAAACATTTTAAAAATGAATGTACTACCAAGGATTTTATTTTTATTACAATCAATCCCGATTAGACTGCCGTCGCAGTTTTTTAATCAATTACGTAGTAAGTTATTGCGATTTGTGTGGAGCAATAGAAAGCCACTGCTTTCATATGACATTTTGAGAAGGAGTAAGCAAATGGGAGGCTTGGGATTGCCTGATGTTGCCCTTTATTATAAGGCTGTTGCGATACAGAGGATATTAGACTGGCAACATCATGACAAGGATAAGTTATGGGTTAAATTAGAAAAATATATGGCTAGTTGAAATATAGCCTATGCTCATTGGCTAAAGCCAGCCAGTAGAGGCTTGGCAGGTTCAGCATCACTTTTTACTATACACACTTTGAAAGTATGGGGATATAGTAAATAAAGATGGGGAATTGGTTCGTAATATATCCCCTTTAGCACCGATCGGTGGCTTTCCATGGTTCCCACCTGGTGAACAATTATCGTGTTTTGGATGGTGGGGCAGGGATGTAGATGTTCGGATAAGTACATTTATGGTAGGAAATTCCCCCATTTCCTTAGATGAATTAAAGGAAAAATTGGGCATATTCCCTTTAGATGCTTGGCGTCACTTAATACTGAGTATTTTTCCCCCGAAAAAATGCTTGTCTAATTAGGCCTTATGAGTCATTAGCCTTCTTCGAAAGATTGTGGGACGCTGAGTCTTCGCCTGGTCACTCTCTTTCCCTAATGTATGAAATGTTAATGCAAGTTAGTCGGAAGGGCTCATTGTACTTTATAAGGGAATGGGAGAGAGATAACGGGAAGACCTTTATGGATGAACAAAAAAGACCAAATGCTGACG
Source organism: Nanorana parkeri (assembly GCF_000935625.1). Taxonomy (NCBI): domain Eukaryota; kingdom Metazoa; phylum Chordata; class Amphibia; order Anura; family Dicroglossidae; genus Nanorana; species Nanorana parkeri. The sequence continues at coordinate 272,000 of NW_017306616.1, read as the reverse complement.
AGGGTTTATATGGCGTCTATAGACTCTAGAGCTCAACAAACTAATTATAAGGTTCTTACCCGGTGGTACCAGGTTCCATATTCACTTGGGAAAATATATCAAAATGTTTAAGCCTTTTTGGCAAGATATTAGAGAACAAATGCTACTTATCCTTGGGGAGACTCTTACGTTCACTTCGTCTACTTTTTTTCCTGTATTTGTTGCCTATTTCAAAGGCTAGATATAATGCTACATCTTTGTTTCATTTATTAAATGCAGTGAAAAAGTTGATTCCGAGATTTTGGAAGAGTCCAACGGTTCCTACCAGAGTAGATTGGGTCTGGCAGGTTAATCTCATTATGGAATCTGAAAAGTGGATAGCAACTTGCAAAGGGAAATATGATACATTCTGTAGTGTATGGGAGACCTGGATTAATTATAGCTCTACGTTTGTTTTTTTTTAAAGTGATAGGGAATGTTTATGGTCTGGAAATATAGAACTGTAATTGGAGTGGAGCAGACGCCCCTATCTCCATTCTGTTGTAGCGGGTTTTTCAACTTTGTATGATAGAACAAGGGATGACTTTTAGTATATTTAATTAGCTCATCATTCAGTCTTCCGTATACCTTTTAAGTAGCATTTGTAAATCACGTATGAGAATTTTGTTTATGGTTTTTTTGTCTGTTTTGTTTGGATATGTATGGATATGTTTTGAATGTACAATATAACATGTTTAAATTTAAGATTATATATTAAAAAAAACAATAACAACTCTGGCTGCATGGGAACATGTAACATTACCACTAATGTGTGGTATACATGTGTTAGTATTAGGGTTGCACAGATACCAAGTACAGTACTCGTTACAAGTACATGTACCGATACTTTTGAGCTCCATGACTACACTAGAGAAAAATTCAAAAATTAGGAGGCAGCTGTCATTTGTAAGGAGCACACGGAGCTCCTGGGATTTGTACATCTCTGTTTTAATGTACAATTTTGTTTTTATAAATATAAATAAAGGGATGCACAGATACCAGTTTTGCGAGTACGAGTACTGGTACTTGCCGAGTACTTACAAGTACGAGTACTGATACATTTTGGTTTATTGTCATGTGACAGTTTTTCTAAAACAATACAGACTAATGATTTCAGGACAGTGATGGAGTGCCAGAGCCAGGTCCCAGCTGCAACCACTGCAACCGTGGTAGTTCTCATGAAAATGCCAAGTATCTGCACTGGTACTCGAAAAGTATCTGTGCATCCCTAGTTAGTATACTACCTTAAAGTGTTTGCATAGCAGAAAAAAAACACCCTTTTTTTGTAGTTTTGGATAGAACAGGGAAGGGATAAAACCCTAAAGTCAATTTTTGTTGTTGTTGCTGTCTCTTTGCCATTGGGGAGATTCCCCTTCCCTTCATACCATAGGAGACACAACAGGAAGTGAGAGGGAAGCTTTGCAAAGTGAGGGGAATATCCCACTTAGGCAATTGGTGTCCCCATTGGAAGTTTTCCATTTCACCTAGTTTTCTAGTGACAACTGTAAATTGTTGGATTCGCCAATGGTCACTAGGCAGGGGCTGACTGGCAACTTTTAGCCCAGGGGGCAAGTACAACCCAGAGGCCCATGGTGCGGAAACTTGACCCACCTCCCGCTTTGCCTCTTCCCCCGCCTTCTCCCCGCCCGTCTGCCACTTTTGCCATCCATGTAACAGTAGTGTGAATGTATTTATCGGTTTAGGAAATGTAAAGCACACTGGTAGTGGAGGGATGCCACGTCAGGGCTGTGCGCGTGCATGACTGCTGCGACCCTGGTAGTACTGCCACTAACTCAGAAATACATTGTACAGCATTGCAGAATGGCATTGGCTATAGAGAACTACAATTCCCAGCAATACATTACACAACAATGCAGAATACCATCTGCTTGATTACAGGGCCGCGTCTGCCTGATCCAGCCAGCCGGATCGCATACCGAGGCGATCCGCGCTGGCTGTACCAGGTAGACGCGGCATGTTAGAGCGCCCCCTGCTGGAGCCTCCCGAGCACCTCCTTGAGGAGCAGTGGCCGCACCATTCACAGAGCCGCGTCGGATGCGGAGGGCGGGCGGCTTGCCGGGTGCAGGTGGCAGCGGCCGTTCGCGATTGGATCAGAGAGGCCCGGGGGGCAATTGCCACCCTGCCCAGTCCGCCCCTGTCACTAGGAGAAATAGAGGGTGAATCTCCCCAGCGGGTACTCAAAGCAATAGAAACTGGACAAGGGTGCTAACCCTTTCCTACACCATCCAGAAATGTTTTGGCTATACTTACACTAAGTGTGGCTTTACCGATGTCATTATATAGTCACACTCTTCCTAAAATAAGAAATTATAAAGCTGAACTCCAGATAGATATAAAAGATACACACTTTTTTAGCTCTGTATATATTATTACATCATTAAACATTTTGTTATATGCAACCAGTTTACAAGCCTGGATTTGACTTGGCCTCTTTCAGTCCTTGTCTACCAAAACTTAGCCTGAGAGAGGGAGAAACAACACAAGGAGCCATTCAGTTGTGCTGCAGTGTTCATCTGCTAAAACATGCTGATAGGAAGAGAAAGCAGAATGACAGCGAGATGAGCTCATTAGTCTGCTGTTCTCCTTTCACCATCAAATCACAGGCTGGGGAAGGGACAACACCTAAAAGTGTTACTTACCTGCAACAGAGGAAAATCCGTTAGTTCCAGACAGCGCTGTGCTGTGTGTCAGCAGTGTAAATCTTAGGACTGGATGGACAGACATTAAAATATGTATTTCGTCTGTGTATTTAGGTTCTATGTTTTAGCCTAGGGGGTCAGCTTTAACTAAGTTGATATATAATGAATATATTAGAAAACAGAACAGGATGCTTAAAGTGACATTAAACCCTCAGATTTTTTAACATAAACCAATACTGCATTGTGCACCTTACTGTAATCCATGGTTGTTTCCCTTCTCTTTGCTGCTCTTCCTTTTAAATCCTCATGTCTTCTCATGCTTTGGGAGAACTTCCCTTTTCGGCTCAGGGCCTCTTGCTGTAGTGCTGGCTCAGGTTACAAGCCTATACAAACCTATACACAGACACCATGTATCCATTCCTGAGACAAGGCAGTCTGCTGCAAAACAGAAGTTCTGCCCAGCATGAGAACAGATACAGATTTAAAAGAAAGAGCAGCAAAGAGAAGGGAAACTACCATGGATTAAAGTAAGGCGCACATTACAGTATTGTTTTATGTTAAAAAATCTAAAGGGGTTTAATGTCACTTTAAAGTAGTATTAACGGAGAACTATGGGATAACCTTTTTCCCCATAGTTCTCTTTAGGGTCCCAGGAGGGCGTTAGTGTAAGGTACTCCTGTGACCCAAAACTCATTATATGGTGGGCTATTGTCAGCTATATGCTGAGAGCGCCGCAGCTGGGACGGATCCTGACAATACTGTCGAGATCCACCCCACTGGCTGATTGACAGCAGGCTCTTCCTATCTAGAGGCAGATCCAGCTATGCCGGCCCCTCCCCGTCTGTCCCCCCAGTCAGTGCTGGAGAATCAGAGAGTGGAGGGGGGAATCCCTGCGGGGAGCGGTGACTGACTGTCACTGCTCACTGCAGGTAGATGTTTAGGAATGAGCAAGTGAGAGTATGTTTTCGCTCACTTCCTGACTAATAGAGCTGATGTGTGACAGTTTCATTGTCGCATGTCGGCTCTAACTATGGGAATGAATGTAAATCACTCAACACAGCTCTCCTTTAGACTCTCAAGCTTTTTTCTAATACAGAATCCAAATCAAACAATTATGCATTGCCCGGAAAGGTATTTCCTTCCTATTTTGTCCAAATAATTACATTCATCATGTTTCAAAAACAGCTCCAACTCTCTTAAGCTTAGGTTCCCTGAACTTCCTGTCCATTACAAGATCATAGGGTACAGAGCAGTCTCCAGTAACTGTCTAGCTAGTCCCTTGGAGAAGGGAGGAAGGAGGTGTAGAAACCAGGGAATGGCTTGCTGTGTCTGTGTGTTTGTGGAGACACACAGCTTACTAGCACAGACTCCGTACGACCCTGCAAGGGAAAGGAGCCCCGCTGAAACATCAGTACTTAGGGGACCAACTGATTCTCCAGGTAGCAAAAGGGTGAAGATTTTGGAGAAGGCAGGAGAAGTGAACAATCTAGGACAACATAGATGAACTGGAAAGTGAGCTGAATTGGAGAATTTCTCCAAATCAGCTATGTTGTCCTAGATTGTTCACTTCTCCTGCCTTCTCCAAACTCTTCACCCTTTTGTGAATAGACCTGATAATCATCAAGGGGCAGCATCCATTGTAAGTGATTTAACCAGCACTGAAATACCTTCAAAACATTTTGACTTTATTATCACTTTAAAGTAAACCTGCCATGAGAGAAATCTGGGAGATACAATTACTGACCTCTTTCTGAAAATGCTAATTTCGTTGCTGTAATGCTGATGTCCCGGCTTCATTGTTTACGGTGTCACTGACATGGAGGACGTTTACAGATCAGGAAAGACATACAAAATTAGAAGTCCTCATCAGCATACTGGTTCCAGGTCAGTAACACAGATTATTAAAGTCAGACACAGCCAGGTAACTAGCATTTTGGATGAAGAGGTCAAGAATGGCAGCCTTCTTGTTTCTCTCACAACATATTTCCTTTAAGAAGAACCTATAATTAGTTCTTACAATTCTTCTCCACTAAACAACAAATAAAATAGCGGCCCAGAATGGATTCATTCCTAATACAGATCAATCTTGGAATCACTTCCTTTTATTGCTGATATCACTTTACATTCATGAAATATACTTATTTAGCATTACAGGATTTGCCCTTACATTGGACTACTTATACCTTTTTCCACCAGGTAAGTAAAGGGTTTCTAACAATGAATAAAATAAGTGACATATGGATAAAAGACACCTTTATTCTGTTAGCTGTGATCAAGGAAGGGTGTCCTTTTGGAAACTATAATGATCTTTGAATATCTCCAGCTGTTTCATTTTCTAAATCACATTGCAAAGCCTGGGGATCTAGAGAACTAAAAGCCTTTGAGGAATGCTGTAAATATACGTCAGCTCTCTCTCATGCGATATCCTTACTATATAAACTACTTGTCTAAATCTTTTGGCTATGACAATGTCCTTTGAACTACCCTAGCAAACAAAATAAAACTAAGTAAATTATGTTTAATAAATAAAAAAGTATGTTAAGAAGATTGGGACAAATGCTATTAGCTGACCCGCATAAATTTTGTCTCTAATACAGCCCAGGAGAACAGTTGCAGGTATTTATTACAGGTATTTACTGTATACACGGAGTGGCCAGTTTATTATGACCACCTGACGTTTGTAGGCAAATTAGCTATAATTTCGCACTGAAGTTAAGTTACTGGAGGGCCAGACCATTATAAATAGGGAAGCAGGTTGTTTACCACGACAGTAGTACGACCACGACAGAAAGGTATATTTTTTTGAAGATATGGGTAAACAACGCGATTTAACAGCCTATGAACGTGGGATGATTGTTGGCGCGAGCCATCAGCAAAACAGCAGAATTCTGTAAATGTTCAAGAGGGGCTCATTGTTAAAGTGTTTAAAGACTGGACTGTCAGACAAAAATCTGGGTCTGAACATGCAAATTGTGGCCGTCAGCGACTAGTCAATGTTAGGGCAGGACGGAGAGCGGCAAGACTTTTTTTTTGTTTGTTTGTTTTTTCATCGAAGCCCGTGGACATGCATCAAAACAAACTTCCCCCCGTGAACCAAAAAAAGTGTACCGTGAAATCACAACACACAAAAACGTGCACAAGGGTGCAAGGTCCTTCCAAAGAAGGGACCTACTTTCCCGACCTCCCGGGGCGCAAGGCTCCTGACAGGGGTTGAGACTGTTGGCCCACCAACCCGAAGGCCGGTGGACTATTTTCTTCGGGGACCTGCCGAAACAGGTCCCTCACAGTACTAGGCAGGGGGGATCTCCCGAAGAGAAACCCCCCTCCTGGGTGGGAGGAGACAGAGAACCCCGTAAGAGGCACAGAATCTCCTCCCAGCGTCAGGAATAGGCCCCGAAGAAACCTGCACCATCAGCATCTGTGGGTCAATGCCAAACATCCTCTCCCCTCCAACAACTGATAAGAACAGATACTACACTTGATCTTAGCCAAAAGGCCAAAAGGCAGATCATTCCAACGATCGCACAATTTTCCATCAAAGTTAGGGAAGCTAGCACGCGTGTTGCTAGCTTCCCTGAGGAGCCAGGACTTACTGCTTGTGTGCCGTCGCAGTGATTGAGCTGAGGAGCCTCTGCTATACCGATTGTATTGAGCGAGGCCCGCTCACACAGCATAGTAAACAGCACAGACCACCAACTTCTAATTGTGACCGAGTGAAGTGTCACTTGCGCAAATTTTTTCAATAACAGCCAGACCTCCAATTAAGCACTTCATTGGATATCTTGCCCGTGGAACACTGTTTACCCCTGTTTCAATGTGCGGCCGCACTTGCAGGGGGAACTGTCGGGCTGCTCTCCATATTTGATGCACGGTGATGCCGGTCGGGACTAACATTGATGGAAAATTGTGCGATCGTTGGAATGATCTGAACGATCAGCAGGATTACAAATACCTTCAGGATTACAAATACCTTTATTAAAATACCACCGGTACACCTACTATAGAAGTATAGACTCTCTTCCTTGTGGCCACAATTGAATAAAAAGTGAGTAATCCCATCATCATATGCTGATACAATTGTATCCACCGCTTCGCAACGGTGTATCCGTTCATATCAGTGACTGCTGCTCTATCCTGTGGGCACTTTAACCCTGACTACTTTGTCCCATATCGGGGTCATTTAAGGGAAGCTATGTGGTTTTAAAAGTTTTAAATGTAATGAGGTGATTTATCTTTATGTTTTGCAATGTTTAATTAAAAATAGTTGGATACACTTTATATCACACTTGAATATCTGTTCATTGGAGATCTCCATGTATGGGATTTCAATGTTACTTAGTGCCTCCTGCAACAGAATATGAAGAATACTTACCGCTCCGACAGGTTGTGACTCAGATCTTCTTGTCTTCAAGAACTACGGCACCTGAAGCATCTACATATGACCACAACTTCACTGCTGTGTCCTGTAGTACTGTAGACGTCGGCAGCTTGCACTGGGAGAGCAAGCATCCTACACACCTGTAACTGTTGCAGAAGATTCTTTGGGCATCGTACCTGCTGAAAAAAGAGAAGATCTGAGTTACCACCCACCAGAGAGACACTTCACTTTAAAGTAAACACTGCAAGAATAACATAAAAATAAGTGTTCACTGAAAATCAGCTACAATTCCCCTTTAAACTAATAAATCCTTTATTGCTTACTCAATAAAGCATGTGTTTGACAAACAGAGGGCTAAATTAAATGTGGGTAGTGGTTAAGAGAAGTACTAAATATATGGTAAGGACAGTATCTTGCAGTCTTCTCTTGTGTTTGAATAGCATTGTGGTTTTCCCCTTATGTATATGTTCTAACTGTTTACATAGTGTAGCTCCAGCTGTACAAATTGTGTTCATTGAATAGACGTATTTAGCTACTTTTACATAGCTTTCTAACCAGAAACACCCTATTCCCCACTCACGTCAGTGGTTTGTACTGTATCCCTGATTTAGGAGAGAAAACATCTTTTCCACACACAATGATAAGGTGTAAATGTATAAACTATTCCCAGCATAGTCTGTGACATAGATGGGCAAATATTTTGTCCAGTATGATGAAATATTTAGTTCCTGTGTATATACCAACCAATGCTGGACAGACAGACACGCTGTATTACAAGGAAGGACTAAGCACGTAATAGCAAAAGGAGATGTGGATAATTGAGCACAGTTTAAAAAGATGTGGCCAAATTCTAATGGGTGTGTATATACTGCCCCCTAAAACAACAGACCTATATTTAATCCCACCCCCCAAAAAAAATCCCACAAGAAAACAAGCCTTCCTAGTCCATTAAGAAAGAGCAATGAATGCTCCTGTCTTGTGCTTTTTTAAGTACACCCCCTGATTACCAGCTGGGAGATGTACTGTTATATGGTTGAAAGCTTAGGTCAGCAGGCTGCAGGTGCTGCTTCAAACTGTATTTTAAAGATAAGGATAGTATTTTCAGAAGAAGAGGTCAACAATGGAAGAACATTAAAAACCAGTGGGCTATAATAGGGAACCCCACCCTTTTCCTGCCATTCTCACTTTCCTATTGGCTTTACAGTGTGATGGGCATCCTCACAAGCTAATAGGGAGGAAAGGAGAAAAAGAGAGGGTGAACTAAGCAGCGTCTGAAAGAGATCTGATTTTTTTTATTTCATAATACAACATTACAGGTTTTAATATATCTATATAAAAAAACTAAATAAATATGTATTTCTATTTGGTATTTCCATGAGTTCTATCCCACTACTAATACCCATATCAATCTACAAGTTTGTAATTGCTTACTTTCTTATTAAAGAAGCCCATAGGATGTACATCCCCAATGCCGTGACACAATTTCATTCAGCCCTTGTGTCACAATTCTCACAGAGCCTGCCTTCTGAACTACAACTTAACGTCTGAACAATGTATCATCATCACTGCTTGCTGGAAGCAATGCATTATGGGTTATGTAGCATCACATCAAGCAGCTGGGAAAGAGATGTAAAGCACACTGGGAATCTGGGAAGTTGATGAAAGTGATGGGCAGACAGAAGGCAGCACCCACTACACAAAAGAGATTTTTTTTCAACTAAGTTTAATAATTCTAATATTGAACCATATTCAATGACCAGTGATATGCAGCTATAAAAACAGGAGTAAACAAAGAAAAATCTCCATATGAATCGCTTGAATTTGTAGAAACACTCTTTAATGCCAGGGTGACAGGGAGCTTGCATCCCAGGACCATTCATCCCTCCTAATCCACAGGTATTCATTCCATGTATAATTACATGTGAACAGCCATAGGCAGATGCGGCAGTTGTCACCCTGTCCTTAATCTGAATGGGCACAGCTACAGCAGCCACATCTGTATGGACACACCTGGCATTCCTGCAGCAAGAATCTGCAGGATCTTGCTGCAGGAATCCCCAGGCGCCCGTGTGCCTTAAAGTGACATTAAACCCTCAGATTTTTTAACATAAAACAATACTGTAATGTGTGCCTTACTGTAATCCATGGTAGTTTCCCTTCTCTTTGAGGCTCTTCCTTTTCAATCTGTATCTGCTCTCATGCTTGGAGAGAACTTCCCTTTTCAGCAGACTCCCTTGTCTCAAACGGTGTCTGTGTATACGTTTCTATAGGCTGTGACCTGAGCCAGCACTACAGGAAGAGGTCCTGAGCTGAAAAGGGAAGTTCTCTCCAAGCATGAGAAAAGATACAGATTTAAAAGGAAGAGCAGCAAAGAGAAGGGAAACAACCATGGATTACAGTAAGGCACACATTACAGTATTGTTTTATGTTAAAAAAATCTGAGGGTTTAATGTCACTTTAAGTGAGCTTACAGGACAGAGCGTTCAATGCGGACGCCACCATTGTGGTGCTGCACACTAACAGTCTAAAAAGCAGGAAGGAACAGGACAGGAAGTGGTGCAGTGACACAAAATAGGCAGAAGTAGACTCTGAAAAGTGTTTAGTCATGTAGATTTTTAGAACACCAGGGGTGAGTGGATCACTAGAGTTTGTGCATTCAATGTTTGTCAGGTAACCCAGTTCCCTTCTATATAATGTGCCTACTGGTCCGGATAGAGGTGCCTTTTAACAATACCACAATAGAATAAGCACATTTCTGAAATATAGATCTGGGGCTGTCTGTGGCTTCGGTTAACTTTGTTGGCTTCCTCCTACAGCTGCCGGCTTGTTTCTATGTACCGATCTAACGCATGCAACAGAAGCAGAAACGCTGGACAAAATTAGTCACCGCACTACCATGGTAACACCAATAACAGCCAAGAAACCAGAGCAAAACATCGTTCTAATGAGACAGCTTATAGATAAACAATTGCGCAGAACAAGTGCATCAGACAGTGTCATAGTATGGCACTGTTCATTTAAAAGGACCTGCCGGGGTACTGGAACTAGTTGATGAGGGGCCATTTTTGATGCAAGAATATTAAGAAAATAGGATTCCATAACCCTTAGGAGCCATTTAACCCTTTATCTGCTGCAGTGCCAGCATGTAAGCAAACTCTCAGCTGTTTTGTTTACCTTTCCACCACTGGCTGACTGACATGTAGTAGCAGTGGTTCAAGAGGCTTTACATCTGCCTGATTACTTCTACATGCGATCAAAGGTAATGGACCCCTTATGTTTCCTTAAAGCAGAACTCCAAGCAAATAAAATATTAACCCTTGCAGCAGGACTACCACCACACTGCAAGGGTTAAGTGCATGTTTTGTCTAGCGAGCTGAAATAACAAAGTTACATTCTTGTCGCACAATATTTGCACAACTCTTTATGAAACCCCAACATTTTGTATATAATATGCGCTTATGTTAATTTTAGTGCCCAAAAACACAAGACGATACCTTTTTTTTTTGTAACATTAAAGATGAGGTTACAGCAAGTAGATAGATCCCCAACATGCCCAAGTTAAAAATTGCGTGCGGCCGTGAAATGTTGACAACATACTGTACCCAAAATTGCCCATAGGCAACCCTTTAAAAGCCCATACAGGTCATCAGTTTAGAGATATGCATGAATATAGGAGTTTTCGTAGAAAGGCGCCCCCGACACGTTTACGTTAATATGCGCAGGCTCGTCGGGGACTTTACATTTTTTTTTTCTACATTTATTTTAATCATATTTTTAAAAACCTTTTTTTGTTTTACTTTACTTAACTGCTCTCACATATTATTTCCGATGTGAAAACAAGGCTAAGCAACTCAACTATGCATGAAATATGGGAACTGGGGTGCAGAAAAATGCCAGCAGGTGCTCTGGACTGATTAATCAAAATGTGAAATATTTGTCTGTAGGAGGAGTCTGTTTGTCGAAGGGCTGGAGAGTGGTACGATAATGAGTGTCTGCAGCAACAGTGAAGCATGGTGGAGGTTCCTTGCAAGTCTGGGGCTGCATTTCTGCCAATAGAGTTGGAGATTTGGTCAACATCAACGGTGTCCTCAATGCTGAGAAATACAAGTAGATACTTATCCATCATGCCATACCATCAGGGAGGCGTGTGATTGGCCCCAAATTTATTCTGCTGTATGACAACAACCCCAAACATACAGCCAATGTCATTAAGAACTATCTTCAGCGTAAAGAAGAACAAGGAGTCCTGGAAGTGATGGTTTGGCCCCCACAGAGCCCTGATCTCAACATCATGGAGTCTGTCTGGGATTACATGTAGAGACAGAAGGATTTGAGGCAGCCTACATCCACAGAAGATCTGTGTTAGTTCTCCAAGATGTTTGGAACAACCTACCTGCCGAGTTCCTTCAAATGCTGGTTGAAAGTGTACCTAGAAGAATTTATGCTGTTTTGAAGGCAAAGGGCGGTCACCCCAAATATTGATTTGATTTGGATTTCTCTTCTGTTCATTTACTTTCCATTTTGATAAATGATAAAAAATAAACTATTAACACTTTTATTTCTGAATAGATTCTTACTTTACAGCTTTCACACCTGGCTAAAACCTTTGCACAGTAATGTATATTTTACAGAAAATATAGATATGATGAACAGTCGCTCAATTATCTTAATAATACAAAATTGCAACAGCCACTTGATATTCTACAGCAGGGGTGCGCAAACTTCGGCCCTCTAGCTGTTGTGGAACTACACATCCCATGAGGAATTGCAAGATTCTCACAGCCACAGGCATGACTCCCAAAGACAAATGCATGATGAGATTTGTAGTATCACCACAGCTGGATGGCCGGAGTTTGACTACCCTTGTTCTACGGGGTCTCTGCTTTCAGAAAATATATGTTTTAAGTAAATTTGCATTGTAACATATGTGCAACAAATAAAAAAAAAATGCTTTACTAAAGGCAAATCTGTTATTCACTATACAGGGGATTTTTCTCTTTAGATTAATAAATGAGGTGGAGCTCTGCTAACTTTAATCATCCAATCATGTGCAAGCAAAATAACTGCCTTTTTTATTTTCCTTGCAAAGTAACTTTTATCAAAAGTGAAATCTTGCTAAGCTAATACAATCTCTGTTATACTCCAGGTCTGAATCGACAAAGTCTATTAATCTTTTTGCAATTTTTCTTTTACATGACAAGATATAACTGCTGTCATGATTATTGTAAGTTGTTTATTGTTAGATCCCCTCTCTTTATATGTGTAACAATAACAGTACAAAGGTAACTCAATTGTTCTCTTAGCCCCATTTACACCTGAGCTTCGGTTATGCGTTTCCCTGTGACAACACTTAACATTGCATTAACAAATCCCATGATTTTCAATGGTGCCCATTCACACCTAAGCGTTGTGCTGCTTGTAACCTGATAAAGTACATGACCTTTGTTTGTACAGATGGAATTAGGGATGTGAGATATAAAAAATGTGCTAGGAGTAACTTTTTTTATTGTTTATTTATTACAGGTATTTATATAGAGCTAAGAGCTGACAATTGATGCAGCACTTTGCACATTCACATCCGTTTCTGCCCTCAAGGAGCTTACAATCTAAAATAACTATCTCACATGCATGCATACATACAGGGCCAATGTAGACAGGAGACAATTAACCGACCAGCATGTCTTTGGAGTGTGGGAGGAAACTGCAGTAAGCGGAGGAAACTGATGCATGTACAGGGGGAACATGCAAACCTCTTGCAAATAGTGATCTGGCCAGGATTTAAACCAGGGACCCCCAGTGGCTAACCATTAAATCACTGCACTGTCCATTTATTCTTTCTATTTTCAGTTATTTTCTAACTTAGACTGCAGAAAATGACAGCTGGAAACAGTTCCTGTGGGCAACAAGAAATGTTACTTTCAGGTCATTTTTCATACATCACTTGGGGAGAGATTACAAATAATTGTTGACATACTTACCATAATTTTCCTTTCCTGGCTCTCCTCAGTTCAGCATACTTGTGAGTCAAATCTGCCTAATGACAACCCTTAGAATAACATAAATGTGATCAGCATGGCTAACTCATTGAAAACGATGCACTCCCTATGTGGCTAATCAGGGGTGTAACTAGAAATCACAGGGCCCCATAGCAAAATTTTGTATGGGGCCCTGTGATTTCTAGTTACGTCCCTTGCAGAGCCCACCCGAGATCCCAAACAGCTCACCTGAGAGTGACCCTGCAGAGCCCACCATTGACTCTCTATGGTGGGCTCTGCAGAGTCTCAGGTGGGCTGGTCATACCCCTGCACACCTCTTACCTGTCAGCCCTGATCCGCTGTCCGCCTCCTCCTCCTGCACAGGGCCCCGGCTCCTCTGACAAATCTGGGCACCGTGTCCCCTTCCATCACCGGGCCCCTCCTCCTCTGACGTAGCCGGCCCCGGGCCCAGCATCCTCCGCCGCAGCGGCTGTCACTGACACAGCAGCGGCTGTGTGGAGGAATGTGCCGCTGCAAAGACTACGTGAGGGGTTGTCAGTGATCTAACAGCGACACGTTCCTCCTCACACCGCCAGTGACAGCCAGCAGCCTGAGATGCCATAGCGACCCAGGTCGTCCGCACAGCATCAGGGGGATGTCCGGGCCGGGCCACCCTGTGCCCTGGGCCCCATAGCGGCCGCTGAGCCTGAGCCACTTAAGAGTTCCCTTTAGCACCTAATCTATAAATCTCTGTATTTATTACAATGGTAAAAATATAGAATCAATAATTAAAGAAAAATTTGTCAAAGTTTTGATGTTAATAAAAACAAAATGTTAAAGCTTTGAAAATGAAATAGAAGCTGATTGGTTGCCATGCACAGCCGCTCCAGATTCTGTCTAGTTTTGATAAAGTCCCATCCGTCTTATTAAAGAATAACTGACCTCTGCAGTAATATAATGTGTACAGTTTTGAAAATAGTGTGGGGAGTTTTTACAGCTATCCATTGCAGATTTTTCCTCTCAGTGTCACTGTGGTTTCACAAGACAGGAAGTGAGGGGAAATCTCCAACAATACAGACAGAAAATAAAATGCTGTTTAGTAGGGATGCACCGATACCAAATACAGTACTCGGTACAGGTACATATACAGATACTTTTGAGCTCCAAGACTAGACTAGAGAAAAATTCAAAAATTAGGAGGCAGCTGTCATTTGTAAGGAGCACACGGAGCTCCTGGGATTTGTACATCTCTGTTTTATTGTATGATTTTGTTTTTATAAATATAAATAAAGGGATGCACCGATACCAGTTTTCCAAGTACAAGTACTGATACTTGCCCAAGTACTCACAGACAAATGTACTGATACATTTTTGTTTATTGTCATCTGACAGTTTTTCTAAAACAATACAGACTAATGATTTCAGGACAGTGGTGGAGCGCCAGAGCCAGGTCCCAGCTGCAACTCTGGTAGTTCCCATGAAAATGGCACTGGTATCTGAAAAGTATCGATGCATCCCTACTGTTTGGTAGGGTGGGGAAGGCTAGAACTCATGTCATCCTTCTATTACTATCTGTGTCCCTGTTGTAGATTTGACCTCACATCCTGTCTGATGGTATGGATAGCAGTAAAAAATCCAACAGGGGTTTTAATCCTCCCCCACTCCATCCAAAACTAAACAGCTTTGGTTGGACATATACTTTCAATATAGCCAAAACCAACTCAGATTTTGACCATCACCGAATACCAGTAGCATGTACTAGAACAGGGGTAGCCAAAACTCCGGCCCTCCAGCTGTGGTGAAACTACAAATCCCATGATGCATCTCTCTCTGGGAGTCATGTCTGTGGCTGTGAGAATCTTGCAATGTCTCATGGGATTTGTAGTTCCACCACAGCTGGAGGGCCGGAGTTTAGCTACCCCTGTACTAGAATAAGGACCAGACAAGGCCATCCTAGAAATTATATTAAATGATGCTGAGCCACCCAAATCTGTGAGTGTAACAAGGGAAAATGAATTCTGCAGATATAAAAGTACAATATAGGGCATGTGGGTGGGACGGGACACTGATTAGGCAACTCTTACAAGGCTCACGTGAACAATTGCTAGTCTGTTTTATCACCTCCCTAATCACACCCAAACATTAACAGACCAGCCCAAAGGATTATTGAGTGCCTGCCAAGTTTAGAGATGCAGTCACAGGTATTGCAGACTCCATCAGGCAATTTAACCTACGGTCACTGCCCTTGTTTTTTATGTTTATATGCAAATTGATTTTTTATTTTTAAGATTTAATATTGCAATCCCAAGTTGGAAAGCATTTAAAAAAATGACAAAAACAGTTTGCCAGCCCTTACAGTATATTACATTGTATGCAATATCACAATCTGAAAATATGGAGTTTAAAGTGATGCCCTTTACTTGTTAACTTTAACAGGGTTATTCACAAAAGGGTGAAGAGTTTGGAGATGGCAGGAGAAGTGAACAATCTAGGACAACATAGCTGAGCTGGAAAGTGAGCTGAATTGGAGAATTTTTCCAGTTCAGCTATGTTGTTCTAGATCAGGGGTGCCCACAAGGTCGATCGTGATCTACCAGTCGATCGCGTAGCGATCACTGGTAGATCGGCATG
Organism: Nanorana parkeri; assembly: GCF_000935625.1. Taxonomy (NCBI): domain Eukaryota; kingdom Metazoa; phylum Chordata; class Amphibia; order Anura; family Dicroglossidae; genus Nanorana; species Nanorana parkeri. Next base: position 256,338 of record NW_017306616.1, on the reverse strand, counting down.
TCCTCTCCTCCCGCCGCTTCTCTGGATCCCCGCTGCTCTCCCCAGCGGGGATCCGAGAAGAAGTGAAGGAACCGGCGGCGGGGGAGGGCGGAGGACAGAGCCGCTGTCACTAACTAATGCAGAGCAGTGAGGAGAGAGAGAGACGCTCGGCCAGGATCTGACAGCCGGCGCCTCTCTCTCCCCTCACTGCTCGTCCGTTCTGTCACAGCGTCTCCGCCCCCCCGCGGCTCATTGTATCCCCCGCTGCCCTGCCCGGCTGGGCGCCCCTGTTCTAGATTGTTCACTTCTGCCTTCTCCAAACTCTTCACCCTTTTGTGACTAACACTGTCAGTAAAGAATAATACAGGTTTATCTGCCAGAAATGCACTTGGCTTCTAATTCTTGTTGTAAGCTTACAACATACAGCATTTTTATGAACTAAATGGTGTCAGCCCTGCCCAGCTCTCTTTTGATAAACTACTAAATCCTCATCCTCTCCTCAGCTCCTCAACATATGAACTGTTCTGTAGTCTAAAACAAGAACTAGAAGGGGTAATTAGACTTCTAGAGATAATACAAGACGTATTCACAGGACAGCTCTACATTCCTGTGATAATCTAGTTATTTTATAACAGCCCTCATTTACCTCTGTATCTATAACACTGTAAAGAAATTGTTTTAAAAAATCACAACACAGGCACGGTGGGGGGAGTTTATCAAAACTGGAGAAGACAGAATCTGGAGCAGTTACCCATAATAACCAATCAGCTTCTTTCTTCAGTTTGTTCAGTTAAGATTCAAAAATGAAAGACAGAAGCTGATTGGTTGCCCTGAAAACTGCTCTAGATTTTGTCTGCCCCAGTTTTGATACATTCCCCTCAGTGTTTTTTTATGAGAACAGAATCTTGCCTTCTAATGTAAACAGCCAGCGGGTATTTCTATGCTGTTAGAAACCTTCTGAATCCCAGCTTTAGGCTCCATTCATATCTATGCAATGCGGCAGCATGTGCAATGCTTCACATGATCACCCATAGCATGTTGCAATGTAAAGTATGTATAGTAACCTATTATCAAGCCATGTGGTGTGACACGATTAAATAAAATGCTTGCACTTCTTTCAGTGAGATTTAGCTGCAGTAGGCACCCCATTCAAATGAATGGGCTGCCCTACCACAGTGCACCACAATGTACATTGTAGGCATAAAATCATATTAAAAACAGCTAGAATGTCAGTGATGACTTGTTTTAGGCCCCGTTCACATTGAGCGATTTATCGCACGATTTTTGCAGCGATATCGCTCATATTTCCGCACTATATCGCTCTATGTAGCTTCACCAATACATTTCAATGTAGCTGTTCACATCTCGTCGCTCAATATCGCTTGTAGCTCGTCGCTTCTACATGACCCTTTTTTAGAGCGATTTTGAGCGATATTGCTCCTGATTGCATACAGCCCAATAGGAAGATGTCGCGCGACACGTCGCTCAATGTCGCTCAAAGTCGCGCGATTTGCATGTCGCTCAGTGTGAATGGGGTCAAGCTATTTTACTACTTGTTAAGAACATGTAAATAGTTTAAAGGAGAACTATGGGATGAGTGAAATACACTCACCCCAATAGGTAGAGCCGACATGCGATACTGCAGCTGTCACACGTTGGCTCTACAGATTGAGAACTGAGCGATCAAATACCACTGAACGCTCAGTTCACGATCTTCTCCCTGTAGAGAGCGGTGACTGACCGTCACTACTCCCTGAAGGGATTCCCCGCCCGCAGAGGTGGGCACAGCTAGCTCTGGCTCTAGAGAGGCAGCGGGGTGTTTTGTTGGGAGAATATTGTTGGGATCCGTCCCGTCTGCAGCGTGGCTTTGCGTTGTCAGCATATAGCAGGCAATAGCCTGCTATATGCTATGTTTTCGGGCACAACAGGACATTAGTAAATAAAAATAAAAAAGTAAACCAAAAAAAGGTCTGGCCATAATTCCCTTAAAAATTCCTTTGTCAACCACACGCAAAAAATAAGTAAAAGGAGAACTATGGGGTTAGGGCTTTTCCCCACAGTTCTCCTAAGGGTAACGGGAGGACACAAACTAGCGTCCTCCCATCACCCTAAGCTCTGTATACCGCGAGCTACAGCTCGCGGTATATTGAGACGCCGCAGCCTAACGGATCCCGACAATTCTGTCTGGATCCACCCAGCTGCGTGAGTGACAGCTGGCTCTGCCTATCTAGAGGCAGAGCCAGCTGTACCCGCCCCCTCCCCCACCCGTTCCGCCAGTCAGCAGGGGGGGGGGAAATCCCTGCAGGGAGCTGTGAGTGACAGTCACGATTCTCTGCAGCGATAGATCGAGAAGTGAGCGAGCGCCGGTATGTGTTTGCTCACTTTCCGATCTACTCAGTTTCATTGTCACAGGTCGACTCAGATTATGAGGCTATGTTCCAAAAGCTTGCATGTTTTATAACTTTAGTTAGACAATAAAGGGTAGAATTTAAACTCCAAACTTTCCATGTCAATCAATAGCTAACAAGGTACAAGACATTATAAGGCTCAGGAGCATGTACATCAAATGCCTTTGGGGTGGTGTGCGCTGACAAAAACTCCTGCATGCAGTACTTTTTTTCAGCGCAGCTGGCAGCGACACAGTACAACTGTTTTACACTGCGCTGTGCCGATAGTACTTTATGATATTTGATTAGGTTCTAACAAATAAAAGGTAAACAGTGCAATGAGCCGGGATCTGCACATCAGCACTGTGTCTGACAATGCACACCCCAGTAGCCGTGCGTTGTAGCGCAGCTGCTGGTATGAATTGGTCCTTAAGAGTGCTGGGAACTGTTCATATCGACTTTTTATTTCATTTTGGCAGTGAAAATGCCTGTTTTAGCACATGTTTCTGTAAGCAACAGCTCTCCCTGGCTGGTGTCACTAGCTCTTCTTGGCAGGAATGCCAGGTGCAGCTTCTGCCCCATATGTGTGTCTAGACAGTATGGTTTAGTGCACCTACCACTACAAATCACTTCGAGGAGGCAGGGCCTCAAAGTTAAGGATTAGGCATGAAGGTATCACATCTGTCATGTTAAAAAGAACTACAGTCAGTTATAAAAGATACAAAATTATTGCAGCTATATATACAGTATATTAATAAATCATTAAATGTGTTTTGAATGCAACAAGTGTACATACTAGACATGTGAATTCAGATTCGGACAAACTGCAAATCAAAGAAATTCTGTTGATTTGGTGGTTCGTTCGAATCAGAATGAATGAATTATTATATGTCCGAATATACAAAAAAATATATGCGGGCATATAATAGCTTGTTTGCAGAATGCGCGGCAGCCATATCAGCCAGTGGCACATTCTGCGCATGTGCAATGCCATCTTGGAGGCGGAGCATATGACACAGCGCGACATGACGTCATATGCATGTATACACCAAGATGGCGGCTCCCATACATGCAGATGATGTCAACCGACCCCGCGCTGTGTCATGTGATGTCATGCGCTCCGCCTCCAAGATGGTGGAGTGCATGCGCAGAATATATACGAAAAATATTTTGTCAATGTAAGTTATTAATAGCATAAGTTAACCAATAAAGGGTATCACTTAAATGCATTTCCACTTGTGCCGCCAAATTGGGATAACACCTATTTTTCTTTTCACATAGCATAGCAGATGGAGGAGACTCCAACTGGGCCAAGCTTCAGTATCTTGCTAGTCGGCCCCGCTGGCTCTCAAAACACCTGAACAATGCCTGCATCAAATCAGACTATCCAGGTATTTTGATAGCCCAAAGAAAGCCAGGAGAAAAAAAGAGACCAACATTGGAACAAGAAAAGGAAGCAGAAAAAAGAAAGGAGGAAGACTAAGGATCTAGAAAAAAAAGAAGAGAAAACAGAAGGAATAATTCACCAGGAGAACTTCGCCAGGGCGTGGGTAGGATGTATTAGAGGCGCAGCAAGGAGTGGTTAAACCTGCCAATTCGGAGATAATCAACCCAGGGGCAATATACTTCCAGGAACTTCAAGTATGTATCATTAACAATGACTGTGAGCTTCTCATTGATCATAGTGCTCAATACGTTGCTTGATCTCTCTCAAGGAAACCCTCTACACCAGGGGTAACAAACCTCCGACCCTCCAGCTATGGTGAAACTACAAATCCCATGATGCATCTCTCTGTGGGAGTCATGTCTGTGGCTGTGAGAATCTTGCAATGCCTCATGGGATTTGTAGTTCCACCACAGCTGGAGGGCCGGAGGTTTGCTACCCCTGCTCTACACAATGTTATCGCTCTCTGGGTCCTTGTTGGGGATATTTCATTATAACTCTACTTACAAATAATGTAATGGTTTTTATAGGAAGTAACACAGCCTGAATTACCCTCTGATGTCCTTGTCTCTGCCTATCTTACTTATCCAGCCTGCTATGCCAGGATTGCATAGGAAATCAACCACACATTTGCAGAGCCGGCGTCAGAGCTAAGAGGTAGTTCTTCGAGCCAACAAAATGCTTCATAGCAACAGCAAACAGTGTGCTGCAAACACTCCACCCACGCACTTGACTGTCAGCGCTTTCCTAATCTATGTGGCTGAGGCTTTTAAAATCGCCATCGAGTGTCAGAGACATAACAAGCTGAGAGATGTGCTGAAGACCTGAGGAAAAGCAGGAAAGAAAAAAGAGACAAAACGGGAAACAGTGGAGCTGATTTAGAAATACTGGGTTAAAATGGAGGTGTTGGCTACAACAACATAATAGGCTCCATCTTTCATTCACTGCGCAAGAGTAAGAACATTTAAAGCCCAATTGAATTTGCAAGCTTAATTTAAACGCAGTGGCGTAACCAGAGTTATGGGCGCCCGGGGCAGAACATTTTTTTCGCCCCCCCCATATTATATAAACATCCACTAGAACTGTACCCCCCACCCCCACACATATTTATCAGCTAAGGAACTACAAGTCCAAGCATGCCATCATTGTCCCTTCCCTATGACCCCCCCGCACCCCCGGTTGTTACGCCACTGTTTAAACGGAACTAATACGTTTAGTTTAAATTAGCAAAATACATTCTAGGTGTGTCAATACAAACAGGGTTATTCACAAAAGGGTGAAGAGTTTGGAGAAGACAGGAGAAGTGAACAATCTAGGACAGCATAGCTGAACTGGAAAGTGAGCTGAATTGGATAATTTTTCCAAATCAGCTATTTTGGCCTATATTGTTCACTTCTCCTGACTTCTCCAAACTCTTCACCCTTTTGTGAATAACCCTGCGTAGGTGCTCAATGTCTTAGTTTGTTTCCATCCTAAAGCAACCGCAGGTTGAATAGAAAAGCCTGTCCCCTGCCAACAGCTGCAGAGTGGGATCTTTGCTCTCTGTGGAGAAGCAGTGCTCTCAAGGCAGAGGTCCAATACACCTCCTACTGAGCCAGACATATACGGTAGCTCTGCAATCAGGAAAGCTCATGCTGCCCGTTGATTGGAAAGTTCTGACTCAGTAAGGCTTGTTGGACCTCTGCAAAAAGATTACAGTTTCCCCCAAAGGGTCCCACTGTGCAGCATGCTAGCAAGACACAGGCTTTTCTAATCAAGCTGTGGCTATTTTTTTTGCCCGACGAGCAGCTTCCTGGCCGGCCTTTGTAATTACACGGCTGGCCGGGAGCTTTACAGTCAAGCAATCGAACGTCTCGAGAGATGCTCCATCGCTTGTATCAGCAGATGTCACTGCCGTTGCCGGTCCCAAGATCCGCTGTGCCCGATGCGGGCGGGACCGGCACGGCTCTGTGACAGGAGATCAAAGGGAGTTCAGTACACAAACTCCCTTTGATCTCCTCTCAGTCCCCGAATGCAGGAAGTGATGCATATTACATCACTTCCTGCATTCAGTGTCACTCTCCAGCTACAGAAGCTGATGAAGCCGATCTCAGCTTCATCAGCTTCTCTGGAGGTCCCTAGGTGACATTAGGGGTCTTGGAGACCCCTGATGTCTCCATAAAGAGGACCTGTCATGTAAATTGGCTATTACATAGGGGGCTTCTTAGCCCCCCATGTAATAGCAATAAAGTTGTGTGAAAAAAAATGAATACAAAAATGAAAGATTCATTAAAAAAATAAAGAAGCATAACATTTATTTTTTTTTAAAATTTTTTTAAAGTCCCCGCCCCCCACACATACACACGCATATATGTGTCAGGTGCGCCTACGTGCCGCACATGTTGCATATAGCCGCAAACATCGGAGTGAGAGCAATAATTTTAGAGCCATTAAGGCCGGGTTCACACCTGGGCGTTTTACAGCGCTGATCGACGCGCTGTAAAACGCCCAGCAAGTGAAATCCCATTATTTCCTATGGGCATGTTTCTCACTTGGGCGTATTTCAGCGTGTCGGAACGTGCTGAAAAACACCCTTAGCCCAAAGAAGTACAGGAGCTTCTTTGGGGCGTATTTCCACGTGTATCCATTACGATACAGCCGAATAGCCCTCGTAAACACGCGTTTGATGCACGTTTTGTGGGCTGCAAATCGCAGTTAAAACATGCACCCCAAAACGCGCGTCATACACCCATATTTCGAACGCCTAGGTGGGAACCCAGCCTAAAGGAGAACTATGAGGTGAGTGCTTTTCACTCACCTCATAGTTCTAGCCGACCTGTGACAATGAGACTGTCACAGGTCGGCTCAGTAGATCAGGAAGTGAGCGAACACATACCGGCGTTCGCTCACTTCTCGATCCTGTCACTGCACAGAGCCGTGACAGGGGAGGGGCTGGATTCCGCCCTCCCCGCTTCGATCCGCCAGCGCTGACAAGCTCTACAACGTACACCCACATTGACCCTATACAGTGCTCTCTGTATAGGGTCTCTTATGTTAGGTTCACACCTGGGAGTTTTTGAGCGCTGAAAAACGCTCAGCAAGTGAAATCCCATACTTTCCTATGGGCATGGTTCCCACCTGGGCATATTTCAGCTCTTGGAAACCCGCTGAAAAACGCCCTCCGCCCAAACAAGTACAGTAGTTTTTTTGGGGCGTATTTCAGCCCGTATCCATTGTTATTCCCGAGTGTGGCTCGGGGTTAACAAAGCAGTAACCCCGAGCCACACTCGGGAATACAGTGTAGCTCTTACCTTGTCCGCGATCCCCGCTGTGTCGTCCAGGCCGCTGCCGTATTCCGGGTTCTGTCCCTTGCGGGCATCCGCGTCGCAGGGGTGTGGAACTGGCGAGAAGTTTGATAAGTTAAAAAAAAACCCTAAAAAAGATAGAGAAAATAAAGGAAAAACAAAAATCATACCACCAGGGAGGTATAAAAACGCGCGTTTCACTGAACGAAAAAACGTGCAAAAAATTAGCAGAAAAAACGCGCCTATAGTAACGCCCAGGTGTGAACCCAGCCTTACTGAAGGAGATTACACATAACTCAGGTTATGGTTAACTGAGCTTTCTGGTTTTAGCACAAAAGCAGTGTTTTCTAGATAACATTACCAATTCAGTAATCAGGTTACATTGCAGGTTTGAAAAGATGTCACCAGCTCACCATGGTGTGCTGGTGACATCCTTTCAAACATGATTAGGCCTCATTCACACCTAGGTGTTTTATCACGTTTATTTGTCCGCACTGAAACGCTCATGACAAGAAATCCCATTTATTTCTATAGCCTCCATCCTCACCTGAGCGTAGCGTCGCGCACGGAAAAACACCTGTCGCTGGAAAAAGTGCATGAGCATTTTTTTTGGCAGACCAGCACGACTTGACTCAACAGGAAACAATTAGACACACGCGGTTAGAACACAATTCATTTGCACGTTTTTAATTTACATCGATATGTCACAATCTGCTCACAAAAATGCGCAACTTATACGCTCGCAAAATGGTGAAGTGAAACCGCGTGCAGGTATGCATGAAAACGCTGTCGCCTAGGTGTGAACGTGGCCTCACAGATCACCTTGCTCTTCGCATCTTTATAACATGGAAGGAGGACTTCTGCTGTTCACTGAAGTCTCTGGGAACAATGCCAACAGTCAGCACAGGCAGAGAGCACAGAAAGTTATCAGATCGCAAGATTTCTGGCAGAAATAACACATTTTATTGCGCTTAATGAATGAGTATAACTAAATGCTTACAACGGTATATTTAAAAGAACAAATAAGGGAAGCCCTTTGTTAGGGTTTACATACATCTTTAATGGCTCTTTTAGGGAGCTAGGTGGGCAGGAGGCCTTAATGTGACAATAGGTCTGCTTTAACCTTGTATTAAAACTGTAAATGGTAAATATTTAACAGCTCCGTTTAGAATCATATCATGTTTTTAATGGAGATCTTGAAAAGGGCTGCTGACTGTGTTATGAAATCTCAGCATTGCTAGTGTAGGAATAAAGTGTGTGTGTGTGTGTGTGCGCGCGACACCAGTACTGGAAAATTCCATGTTTTAGGAGAATAAAACCTTAAAAATTTAATTAAATCAGTGCTTCATTTTAATGGATTAGCAAATTATTTAGATACAGCTTTGCCCTCAGGATCTAAGGCTGATCCCACTAGCCTGCACTGAGTGGAAAAATACAGGAATGTTCTATTTGTCTAAGCATTTTCTTGCCAAGATATTGTAGATGCTATGCGATTGTGCAGACAGTGGGATCCTTGAGGCTGTATTGCCTGTTTACAGCCAGTTTTTGGGAAGGATGTGATCATATAAACAAACTACTGGACTCTGTCCCTATCACCCTCAAGTTCAGTGTAGTCTACAACATAGTAGCCAAGGTCATCCTTATTTTAATATTCACTTCTGCAGAGCAAATATTAATCTAGCAGCTAATTTCATTTGTAAATACCCGAAGTAGCTCCAGGCATGTACACCTCAGCCCACAACACCTTAGTCACTGTTTCCTGTGGGACAAAACCCTTGTTAAAAAGGTAGTGCTGCTGGCCTATGCTGAAATGACTGGAGGCAATTACGCAGAATGAGACAAAGGCACAATGACCTTCATGTCCTGGCCAGCAGCCCAAGCGCTTATCAGGGTCTCACGGATATACACCTAAATATATAATTAGCTACTATTAGGAACTTCTACTTCAGAGAGTTTCCAAGCAAACCTAAATCCATGCATAATGAGCAACCCATAAAACCACTATGAACAGTGCAGACAAAGCCATAGTGGAAGGACAAAGAGGAAATTCACTTGAGGCTGCCAAACAGCACAGGTTGGCCTACAGATCTGATTTGCCATCATGTTTTCTGTACCATCAATAAAAATGTGATATGGGCAGCAGTAATAGAAGTGTGATCCCAGTTTTGAGTAGCCATTTTGTAATAGTCAGAAGAATGGAGAAAGCCCCCCCCCCCACAAAACAA
>NW_017306616.1:225023-246992 GCF_000935625.1 Nanorana parkeri | reverse complement strand
AGACAAACCCCCCCCCCCCAAAAAAAAAAAAAAAAACACATAATATTTTATAGCATAGCAGTCCCTAAGTGTGCTGGCTGCTTTAGTTTTCTTTTTTCAGGCCAAAAAAGTACATTTTCTACAATTACAGAAAGATACTAGGGGGGCATTTATCAAAACTGGAGCAGCTGTGCATGGCAATCAAGAAGCTTCTCTTTCATTTTCAAACCTTATCTGAACAAACTGAAGAGAGAAGCTGATTTGGTTGCCATGCACAGCTGCTCCAGATTTTGCCTGCTCCAGTTTTGATCAATCCCCCTTAGGAGTTTATTCAGTATCTTTGTAATTTCCTGTGTACTGAACTGAAATAGCAAACAATGTTATCAGCTTTCCAAGCTTCTTCTGTGAGCTACAAAAGACCTTTTCCATGTAATGGGGATAAGGAGATGGGGGAGATGTGTGTACACCAAATCAGGAGAGCAGCCTAAAGGCCCCATTCACACTAAGCGACACTCACCTCGAGCGGATTTCCGCGCGGCGGGATAGCGCGACTGTTCGGGCGACGTTCCCGCGACCTTCACCGTCGGGCTGCATTCAAAAATAGAAAAATTGCGCGACACCCGCGGGAAATAGGGTTCTGCACAAGCGAAATGGAGCTGTACATTAGAACAGCTCCATTGAATATCATTGGCCGGCGACTTCTCGCGATACCGCGTGGCAAAAATGCGCGATATCATGGCGAAAAACGCACGATTAAAGCCCAGTGTGAATGGGTACTAAAGTGCATAGTTGCCAACATTTAATGAAAATTTCCCAGGACACCTGTTTTTGCTGTACATTCAGTAAGCCGTTGTAGGTGGAGAATGTACTTCAATTTGTGGTGGGGCATTCATCATATCATTAATCAAAATCCATTCTTTATTTATACATATTTAAGAGAGTTATAGTTATAGTGCTTAAAAAAGGAAACAAAAACAACAACAAAACACTGGTAGTAACAGTAAACATGTAAACACTGATCCTAAGGTTTTAAAGCAAGACTACAGACATTAACTACATGATCAATCATTCTGCACAGTAAAGAAATGGTGGGAAATCACTACATATGTACAAAATTAAGTAACAAAGCTGTCCTTCGCATAAAATATACTGTACTTGCTGTATTAAAGCGTGCTCAGGTCACCACCTTACACTAGCAGGCTGACAGTCCCGACACTATGATGATATTCAGCTCCGTGTCATTGGTTGCTAGGACGCTGACGGCCACCTACTTCCTAGCAACCAATGATGCTGTGCAGTAGATAGCTTCCTAGCAACCAGTGATGGGAGGAAGAATTTAATCATTGGTGGTAAGCAAGACCAACATGACATTGGTCTTATTCAGTTTTCTTAGCTCTGATATAGCAGTATTTCTTACTGAATTTGTCAAAGCCACAGCAACATATTAAAAAAGTGTTACAAATAAAAAACTATTTGAATCCATTGCATGTGTCAGAACTATCTCTATTTGCTGTTAGACTCTTTAGCACAGCAAGTTATATTAAATTGCCCCACATTCTCTGTCAGGTATTTTAAGGGTTCCACCTATTACCCTGCCACCCACCTCTGCTGCAATACACAGCAACAGGTGGCAGACCCCAAACCCTGTGACACTGCAAGGAACTACAGAGTCCAGCTTGAGCTACCAAGGTGCAGTCAATAAAACAACACACAGCAGATGAGATGCTGGAGTCCCTAAGAGGTCAGGTTAGCGCAATGGATAGTGGTGGCTTGCTGCACTCTATACACTTTATTGTATGATACATTGTCCTGACTGCTAAACTGTAAATGCTATGTTGTATGTTAAACAGTCCTCACCGCTGCACTGTATATTAGAGCTGCAGCTAACGATTATTTTCAAAATCGATTAGTTAGCCGATTAATCGGTTAAAAAATAAAATACATTTTAAAAAATGGCTCCAGTGATGGGACTACTAGTTTGTATTGAGATTGCATGCGATCACAGGAGCAAGCTTGGAGCGGTGGAAGTTAAAAAGAAAAAAAAGTGTGGTGTGCAATATAGTGAAATGAAAAGTGTAAAATTATACAGCAATCAATGCAGAATGGCACCGGCTATAGAGGACTCCAAAAGCCAGCAATAGTACATTATACAGCACAATTTAGAATACCACCTGCTATAGAGGAATACAACAAAATCCAGCAATAGTACATTATAGCTGGTGGCATTCTGCATTGCACTGTATAATGTACTATTGCTGGGTTTTGTAGTCCTCTATAGCTGGTTGTATTCTGCATTGCGCTGTATAATGTACTATTGCTGGGTGTTGTAGTCCTCCTATTGCTAGTGGTATTCGGCATTGCACCACTGTATAATGTACTATTGCTGGGATTTGTTGTACTCCTCTATAGCCAGTGATATTCCGCATTGCGCTGTATAATGTATTTCTGAGATCGGGCCTGTCTATCGGCGGCTGTCATCCGCCCACACCTGCTCCTCCTTACTTCTTCTCCCCGTGTCCCTGTGCCGATCGTGGATGCGGGCAGTGAGCGCGAGGCGGGGAAGAAGTGTGGCGTGTGGAGCGTGGATGCGGGCGCGTCTGGCAGCGGCGAGCGTGAGGTGGGGAGGAGGTGTGTCGTGCAGCGTGTGTGGAGCCGTGAACAGGGCAAACCAATCGGAAGCCGATTAGTCGATGATTGAAAAAGTTGACAACTTTTTCAATAATCGATTATGTCGATTAGTTGTTGCAGCCCTACTGTATACACTATCTTGCATGTTAGATAGTCCTGGCCACTACTTTGTATATGGTTTGTTGTATGAAACATACACTAAGTTACCAAAAGTATTGGGACGCCTGCCTTTACACGCACATGAACTTTAATGACATCCCAGTCTTAGTCCGTAGGATTCAATGTTGAGTTGGTCCACCCTTTGCCGCTATAACAGCTTCAACTCTTCTGGGAAGGCTGTCCACAAGGTTTAGGAATGCGTCTATGGGAATGTTTGACCATTCTTCCAGAAGCGCATTTGTGAGGTCAGGTACTGATGTTGGTTGAGAACGCCTGGCTCGCAGTCTGCGCTAAATTTTTTACCAAAGGTGTTCTATCGGGTTGGATGTCAGGACTCTGTGCAGGCTACTCAAGTTCCTCCACCCCAAACTCGCTCATCCATGTCTTTATGGACCTTGCTTTGTGCACTAGTGCGCAGTCATGTTGGAACAGGAAGGGGCCATCCCTGAACTGTTCCCACAAGGTTGGGAGCAAGAAATTGTCCAACATGTCTTGTTATGCTGATGCCCTAAGAGTTCCCTTCACTGGAACAAAGAGGCCAAGCCCAACCCCTGAAAAACAACCACACACTATAACCCCCCCTCCACCAAACTTTACACTTGGCACAATGCAGTCAGGCAAGTACCGTTCTCCTGGCAACCGCCAAACTCAGACACATCCATCGGATTGCCAGACAGAGAAGCGTGATTCGTCACTCCAGTCTCCACTTCTCTAGAGTCCAGCGGTGGCGTGCTTTACACCACTGCATCCGCTGCTTTGCATTGCACTTGGTGATTTAAGGCTTCGATGCAGCTGCTCGGCTATGGAAACCCATTCCATAAAGATCTCTACGCACTGTTGTTGTGCCAATCTATAGGCCACACGAAGTTTGGAGGTCTGTAGCTATTGAGTCTGCAGGCAGATGGCGACTTCTGTGCACTGTGCATTTCAGCATGCACTGACCCCATTCTGTCATTTTACATGGCCTACCACTTTGCGGCTGAGTTGCTGTTGTTCCCACTTGATTCCACTTTGTTATACTACCACAAACAGTTGGTAGCAAGGAAATTTCACAGAACACCTAAATCCAATGGTTTGGAGGGGTGTCCCAATACTTTTGGCAACATAGTGTACTTCTGTATGTGCTATGTTGTATATCACCTAGTTCGGACACTACATTGTATATGAATTAATGTAAGTTACCAATGGGAGTGGGGGGAAGGGGGGCGGTACCCTCCACGACCAGTACCACCACTTGCAGGGTATCCCAGAGTGGCCGCTTTGTGCCAAATTCTGGCACTCAGCACTGTAAGAAGCCTCTGTCCAGCATCCAATCAGATGCTGTCAGAAGGAGGCAGGCACAGGCAGCTCTGTGCTGCATGGCTATTGGTGTCCTTAATCATTAAGAGACTTCCAAGTATCAGAGGGAGATGTGTGCCAACGGTATGTGATAAAAGAGCACTGCGGAAGTCTAAGACAGGTAAGTGGTGGATTTTTTGTTTTACAGTGCAACACTAGACCACCAGAAGATATAAGGGACACTTTACAGTCAGCCACTGATCACCAAGACTGGAGGGGTATTGTTACAGCATAATTTACCACCAATGCTGGGGGGGGTTACTTTTTTACAGCCAGCCACTGGCCACCAATGCTTGGGGGGTATTTTACAGATAGTCACTACAGCTAGGGATGCACCGATTCCGATATTTATATTTCGGTACTCCCCAGTACTTTCCGGTAGCATACAGCCAGCTTCCCGGACAATGAGGAAGCCGGCAAGCCGGCTTCCCAGCCAATCGGCATCGAGGCCTGCCAAACAGGTCTGACAATATGGTGACACGACCCCCACCTTGCAGGCACTTCATTCCCCTCACATAGATCCGCACCGGCTGCCGCGTCTCGGTATACCACGAGCTGTAGCTCGCGGTATACTGAGCTTAGGGTAACGGGAGGACGCTAGTTTGTGTCCTCCCGTTACCCTAAGGAGAACTATGGGGAAAAACACTGACCCCATAGTTCTCCTTTAAGGTACTTGAATGCAATTTTAAGCTTTATCTCCTGAGTTTAGTGTCACTCTAAAAAGTACATTGTTTGCTTTATAAATTTTATGGTTTAACAAAGACTTATGTGAATAAGGAACCAGCTTATTCACATAAGCATTGGATCCAGCTGATGGTTTATTAACATTAAAATCACTACAGGTTTCCTTTAAGTGGGACTGTGAAATGTTATCTCCATGTTAAAATCTAAATGAGATTACTAGCGCTAGAGGTGCAACTTCATTATGATAACCTCTGATATATTAGAAAAAAAACTAAAATGGGAATTACTATATACACACACACACACATAGGCGGACTCCACCCAGAAGCCAGAGTGGAGCCAGGAGGCTGTGTGTGTGTGTGCTGGAGGAACCTGGGAATCAGCCAACGAGTCATAGTGAGCCTGGGACACACAAGGGATGTGTGGAAGAGTCACTTGAAGGATAGGTGACAATCCTGAGTTGGTGAGATGTTGTGATGCTACTTTCTGCCTGAAACAAAACAGGCAATATATTATTTTGCTGAAGTAAAGCTCTGTTATGGTGGAAAATAAAAGACTGTCCTTTTTATGTTATAACGGCTTAAAGACTGGTCCTTAAGCGCTTGCCATTTGTGCTAACTTCCCCAAACGTTACTATATACACACACACACACACACACACACACACACACACACACACACACACACACACGAAGCAGTTGGAAAATAATAAGGGGAGGTAACACAGTTCATTTACTCCTCATCTATATGTTATCCCAAGAAACTAACCCCTGTTAGTTTCTTGGGATAACATTTTAGTATGATATTGCAAAAGATTTCATGTGCATTGTAATTCTTAGTATCTCATGTGTCATGGGAAGACTTTTCTCTGGCAGTCTCTTGGTTAAATGTCTGTAGTATGCATAAAGAGCTCCCTCCACAGGAAAGTGACTAAATTACAAGACAATACAAATGCAGGCCTGTTCATAGGCATGAAACACATACATACATAATATTTAAAACAATATAATTTTTTTCAGAAGTTGATATTACATATGTAGGAAGAGTATTGATAGGCAGCAATTGCTGGAGGATTCTGGGCAGTTGATTGTACACACGTATAAGAAGTGGTGACAGCTGACTCCTGCTACAGCCAAATATCTCAACTTTTGACTCATCAGTCCAGAGCCTGCTATTTTTCCTGCTGCTATTTTTCTGCACTCCAGTCTCTATGTTTTCGTGCACAGTTGAGTCGCTTAGCCTTGTTTCCACGTCAGAGGTATGGCTTTTTGGTCACACCAAAATGTCAGCAGGTGCTCTGGACTGATTTGTCAAAATATGAAATATTTGGCTGTAGCAGGAGGCAGTATGTTAGCCGGAGGGCTGGAGAGCGGTACAATAATGAGTGTCTGCAGAAACAGCGAAGCATGGTGGAGGTTCCTTGGAGTTGGAGATTTGGTCAGGATCAATGGTGTCCCCAATTCTGAGAAATACAAGCAGATACTTATCCATCATGCCATACCATCAGGGAGGCGTGTGATTGCCCCAAACTTATTCTCCAGCAGGACAACAACCCCAAACATACAGCCAATGTCATTAAGAACTATCTTCAGTGTAAAGAAGAACAAGGAGTTCTGGAAGTGATGGTGTGGCCCCCACAGAGCCCTGATCTCAACATCATCGAGTCTGTCTGGGATTACACGAAGAGACAGAAGGATTTGTGGCAGCCTACATCCACAGAAGATCTGTGGTTACTTCTCCAAGATGTTTGGAACAACCTACCTGCCGAGTTCCTTCAAAATGTGCAAGTGTACCTAGAAGCATCTGTTAACAGAAGCTGTTTTGAAGGCAAAGGGTGATCACAACAAATATTGATCTCCGCCCGGAGATGGAGGCAAGGACGCGAACTCCTCAATATCCGAAGGTTGAGACATGGCTGCTTCCCACACACAGCAAGACACAGCAAGATCCGCTCGTAAATCCCCGAAATCACTCGTGGGCGAAGTAGGAGAGCCCGGTTACTGTAAAACCCTCCGTCTCGTGGAGAGCCCGTATGTGACGTCACAAACCCGGAAGTAGAGATGACGTTCGTGACCCGCCGACGTGAATCCCCTGTGAGCCGTGCCGACTTTAAAGGCACAGGCTCCTCCCACAAATCCAGGCTAGCCTTCGGCCAGCCTTCAAACATATATATATTACACTGTATATATCATTAATAGCAGTGAGAGGGGCATGGTGATGAGTAGTGGTATTAAACACTGTCAAATTTACTTGCTCTATTCTGCGCAGGCAGGCAGAGGGATATTCAGCAATTCAGCAACACCTCTGCTTGTCCGTGGTCAATTTGTATTTTTAGGATGAGGGGGAAGGATCTTCAGTTGTGATTGGCTACATAGTGATCAGTAATATACTGTATTACCATTATTACTAGGAATGTCCCGATACCACTTTTTCAAGACCAAGTACAAGTACTTGCCCTCAGGTACTCGCCGATACCAATTACCGATCCTTTTCTTAAAGGGACGTGACATTTTTTTCTAAAACAATACAGACTAATGATTTTAGGGCACTTTCTCACCAGGCTGCGTCCAGATCTCACAAAAGCTGCGTACAGAATTTGTACGCAGCCTGGTGACATCTGGAGTCCAGATGTCACCAGAGCTGCGTCCGGATCTCACCAGGGCTAAATACAGATCAGACAGAAACTAGACACAGCCTGGGGACAACTGGACACAGCCTGGTGACATCTGGACTCCATATACCACCAGGCTGCGTACACATATCACCAAAGCTGCGTACAGAATCTGTACACAGCCTGGTAAGAACTGTACACATCTGGAGTCCAGATCCCACCAGGCTGCACCGATATATCGTCCGCCGAAACATATCGGCCGAAAATTGCACTTTTGGGTAAATGCCGAAAGTGCCATATTCCTGCCTATACATCGGCGCATCCCTGCTTTCTTTCCTCCCACGCTGGGCGCTGCTCGGTGTCCCAGTGGGGAGGAGAGAAAGTGTGGCAGGCTCTGGAACGCACCAAAACGCCCTGGAAAGCCCAATTTAAGCTAAATTTTAAAAAAGCCTACATTGCGTGAAAAACGTGTCAAAACACACTGCACTCATGCGCAGAAACTCATGCAGATCTGGTCTGGATTTGGTGTGAACATCTTTACTGGTGTAGAACCATCTTTTTATTTTACCGGGCCGGTGCTTTCAGAAAATATATGGTTGGGGGGGTCTTTTACAAACGCTAGCAACGCAGCAGTAGATAATAAAAACAATGGGAAAAATTGCAAAAATGGTGTGGTCAGCTGAGGTTTAAAGCGATCCGCGGGGCTTGGCAGCGAAAGGGTTAGTAGACAGCTTTTCCAACTCTGGCTGCAAAGCTGTCTTTTGATAACACCCACTGACTACCAGTAACAGGTGATTGGAAACTGGTAGAGTTATGGCATGTCTGTGCATGAGCAGGATAAGCGGCGCTCTCATGAGACTGGGTTCTCTTTTTAAAGGGGTGTCCGGTTTTGTGGAGAGCAGGCTTACCGGAGCCACCGTGCTCTGTTAAAGTTTGACTTGTGAAAATTGGAATCCAGCGCCTCATTTCCATGTGTTCAGGTGACTGTGAACTGGCCGAGGTGCGGCATTTCTGTGCACGCACGGGATCAAAATATTTTGTCCAGCCAAAACACTTCTTCCTGGGATGTATGACATGGACATCCCAGAAGGCAGCGGGAGGCCTAACCTACCTCATCCTTGCCTAGGCGAGGAGTCAGGGAAATCAAAGGTATTTAGCATAAAAAATAAAATTAAACTGCCTTCAAATGTGTGTGAGGGAGAGGTGCAGAGGAGAGCAAGTTTCATATGCCGTATTTTTCGCTTCATAAGACGCACTCCCCCCTCCCCCCCCAAAAGGCAGGGGAAAATGTCTGTGCGTCTTATGGAGCTAATCCCTATCGCCCGGGACATGCAGTTTTGGGCGCCGGGCGAGTAGTTTTTTGTACATTTAGGCCTTGTTCACACCAAATGCAGAGCAGATCCGGTCAGGTTTCTGCACACGCACGCTAGTCTTTTAGATGCGTTTTTGACGCGTTTCGGGCTCTTATTGGTAAAAAAAACACAAATTTTTTTTAAAGTTTAAAATGGGCTTTCAGTGTGTTCCAGGCATTGGTATGCGTTTTTGATGCGTTCCAGAGCAGATAAAATAGGGCCTGCTGCAGTTTTTTCACCTGCTCTGGATCTGCACGCTGCAATGTGAACCGGAGCAAAAAATACCATTGGAATACATTGGATGCAGTTTTGATCTGGTCTGCTCCGCGCTTGGTGTGAACAAGCCCTTAGCCCTGCTACGGACAAGCAGAGCTAAATGTACAGTGGGAGCCGCTGCTCGTTTAATACAAGTGATCTAATTAGATCACTTGTATCAAACCGAGCGGCGGCGATTGTGTCCGGGGCCCCCCTGCTCCTCTGGGGGACCCGTGACCACGACACCGGAGCTCACCAGAACGTCCGTTCTTCGTCTGCTCACTGAGACCGTGGCACTGTAATCACTAACTACAGCTGCTGTCACAGAACCTCCCTGCGCCTTATGGAGTGCAAAATACAGTACTCCTCAATTGCTACAAAGGATATAAATCCACTATACATGTGCACCAAATGTCTCTGCAAACTCAAAGTTAAAGTAGTAGTGACACCATCACTGTGCTGTAGATAGCACCAGAGCTGTGGGAGGGGCCCAGCAGGCTCCACCAACTACAGGCTGTCTCCAGAAAGCTACAGGAAGGGGCGGATACAAGACCAGGCACCCTCCACAAGCAGAGAGCAGTGAAAGGTCTTAATTATAGGAAGCACCTGCACAAGTATGGAAGAAATACACAATCCTTTTTTATTTAGAAGATAATTGCTTGTCCCAGAGTAAAATGTTAACATTAACTAGAAGGGGCAGCTATGATTTTTAAGCAATAGAAAAAGCTATTAAAAATGTATGCAATATAAAGTAGGCGTTAGGCTTAGCTGCCTGCATTCCACAGCAGACAAAACAGCAAATGAAAAGATAAACAAGACCAGAGATAAAGTGGATTTGGCCTTCTGCTGTAACACTGTGCACTCAGCACACACATAGACCGCGGTGTACACAGATACTGGAAGGCTGGACCCGGGGGACACGTGACCACATTTCAAACCTGGCGGCGGGAGATGACAAGACAGGAGAGCTGCCAGGTGTAGCACACGCCATACTGCGGACTTGGAAAGGACACGCCGAGACTAGTGCTGCCCGAATATTCACCCTGCCATCGCAGACCGCGCTCACACAGCATGGGGAACGAGCAGAGCCTTCCTCTATCAAGACTGCAGCAGGATCAGCCGGGTAAGAACCGCTGACGCTCTTTCCTTATTCTAACACTAGAGGGCAGCCGCACCGAGTCCTCACTATACCATAGGAGCTCACAGCTGATACCTTGAGTGGTGTAGATCACGTGATAACTCGCCATGCTCCAACAACAGACAATCGGCTGTCACATATAAAGCATGTGGGGGGAATCTGACATCATGTGGCTGCAAGGTAAACACAGGTACACATATGCTTTATTACCTTTTAAAGCCTGTTCACACTATAGTGTTGCACTAAAGGCATAGTACCTGTGCATGCTGTCACACAGCGCAATGCATTACACATTAGGTGCATTGCATTGCCATTTATTCTATATGGAACCCCAATGCTCCTCCTTGCGGGTGAGCATTGTGCTGTGCTGCAAGGCATGGTATCAGAATAGTGTGTGTGCATGCCATTGGGCATAGCATTGGGGTGGTATTTAGGGCTGGTTCACACCACAAACAGTGCGTTCTGGCCCGATTTTGGTGCAGGAACGCACTGGATCGCATTCTGGCCTTCCTGCATTTCGGGGCGGGAGGGGGTGTGGTGGTACATTGAATTCAATGGCACTGCAGCCACATTTTCACACCATCAATGCCTGCTTTCTGGTGCATTCAGGAAAAAAATGCATGCAGATCAGACCAGAACGCAGGCAATGATGGTGTGAAAATCAATGCCTGCCATGTGTGTGTGCAGGCAACGCACTGTTTGTGGTGTGAACTAGCCCCAAGAAACAGTGATGCTGGCCTTGGTCTGAGCCCAGTTTGCCTGGGTTCACCCAAGCCTGCTCAAAACTCTAACCGCTACCCCCTCCTCCCAACCCAATTGTTTGCAGGGAGAAAACTTCCCCCATCCCACAGCCATTCGTCACTAAGGTATGAGGTATGCCACCCCTGCGACTGTTGCCACGTATTCGGAAGGAGGGGGTAGCAGTCAGAGGCCTAAGCGGGATTGGGTGAACTGGGTTCACACCAAGGCCAGCCTCATCTCTATTTAAAAATAACGGTAACATGCCTAGCATGTGGTGCATTGTGCTGTGCATGTGCTAAACGCATGGGTACCATGCATTTAGCGCAACACTATACTGTGACCTGGCCCGAGGTATACGGGGTAACAAGTGAAAATAACTTTTACAAAAAGCAAAAGACTCACTGCTCCAATTCCACCAGACAACAGATGAATACAGACATTGGGTGCAGGCTGCAGTATGCTCACACTCGTCAAACAATATCTCTCTAATCAGCTGCACAAAACCGAGGTCCATAAAAATCCAACTTTATCGTTGTAAATTCCATGCAAAGTTCAAAATACAAGGTATACACCACTAGGGCTGCAACAACTAATCGACATAATCGATTATTGAAAAAGTTGTCAACTTTTTCAATAATCGATTTAATCGGCTTCTGATTGGTTGGCCCTGTTCACGGCTCAACACACGCTGCGCGCCACACCTCCTCCCCACCTCACGCTCGCCGCTGCCAGACCTGCCCACATCCACGCTCCTCCTCCGCGCCTCACGCTCGCCGCCCGTCCAAATCCACGATCGGCACAGGGACGCGGGGAGAAGAAGTAAGGAGGAGCAGGTGTGGGGGGGATGACAGCCGCCGATAGACAGGCCCGATCTCAGAAACAAGTTGCTGGAAGACTGTTCAGGTAAGCCTGCACTCCACCCACACATGGTGCTCTATAATGTATTGCTGGGATTTGTATTCCTCTATAGCTGATGGTACATTGTGCTGTATATTATACGGAGCAATGTACCATCAGCTATAGAGGAATACAAATCCCAGCAATACATTGTACACTGCATGTATAATGTTTTGCTGGGATTTGTTGTACTCCTATATGGGCGGTGGTATTCTGCATTGCACTGTATAGAGGACTACAAATCAAGGAATACCACCAGCTATAGAGGAGTACAACAAATCCCAGCAATAATACATTATACAGTGGTGCAATGCCGAATACCACCAGCTATAGAGGACTACAACACCCAGCAATAGTACATTATACATTGCAATGCAGAATACCGCCAGCTATAATGTACTATTGCTGGGATTTATTGTATTCCTCTATAGCTGGTGGTATTCTGCATTCATTACTGTATAATTTTACACTTTTCATTTCACTATATTGTACACCACACTTTTTTCTTCTTTTTTACTTCTACTGCTCCAAGCTTGCTCCTGTGATGGACTACAGTCTCAATACAAACTAGAAGTCCCATCACTGGAGCCATTTTTTAAAATGTATTTTATTTTTTATCCGATTAACCGATTAATCGAACTTAATAATCGGCTAACTAATCGATTTTGAAAATAATCGTTAGCTGCAGCTCTATACACCACCATAGTATCTCTCCCAATCCAACACCACTCATGTGTTTCACCACCTGGGCTTAGTCATAGAGGTGTGAAAATAATTCTCACATATACAAATAAAAAGCTGACCACGAGTTAAGCTTCATCTTGTTTCTATATTCATCTGAACATATTTTCTGCAATGCCTTATGTTTAGGTCCTCAATAAAAGTTAAGAGCAAATGTTTCTAAGGCTGGATTCACACTTGAGTGTTGGCATCTTTGGTAGTTTTTCCGTAAGTGACCAAGGAGAACAAAATCCCTTTTGAAAAATGTGTTTTACATGTGTTTTTTGCCACACCCATTATAGTCTTTTGGAGCCTATAGAAGCTCCTGTACTTTGCCTGAGTGGTTGACAAAACACATATCTGAGATATGAACCGGCACCACAGAATACCATGGATATGTAAGTGATGAGCATAGAAGTGCTTGCAGAAATGTGTTTCAAATTGCTCAGGTGTGAGTGGGGGCTGTGATCAAACCCATTGACCCGCTTTATTCTGCACAGATCAATGCCAACTGGGAAACAATTGTGTTTTATGTCACCTATTGACACCACAAACCACATCTGGATTTTAATGAAGCATAACTCGCTTCACTGCAGCGCGTCGCAACATCACACCTGCGCTGTGGGGTGAATGGGGCACCTTAACCTTTTGCCGTCCGCCCGTAGTAAAAAAACGGTCGGACGGCACTGCTGCATTTGCGGGTTGCCGTCTCCTTGAATACTGAAAAATGGCCTGGATGGGAAGGGGGTTTAACACCCCGGATGTCAACTGGTTAAAAAAGTTGTTTTCTATGTGCCTTAGCTTTGACTGGTGGTGCTCACTTGTCCATTCACTCTGTTCTTTATAAATATACAGAATGAAAAAAGTTGGACCAGAAGAGAAATTACACTAAAGCTGGGTATACATCAGTGGCGTAACAATCGCCATAGCGACCCAGGCGGCCGCTTTGGGGCCCGGGCACAGGGGGGCCCGGCCAGGGCATCCCTCTGATGCCGTGTGGGTCGCTATGGCATGTAAGGGTGCTGGCTGTCATTGACACAGCTCAGCAGCTGCGTTTCCCCTCAGAGCCGATGTGGAGCTGTGTCAGTGACAGCCAGCAGCTACGGCAGAAGGGGCCCGGGGACGGAAGAGGGGGCAGCGACCATGGAGGCGGACATCGCTGACAGGTAAGAGTGTGCAGCCCATCTGAGACCCTGCAGAGCCCACTATAGAGAGTCTATGGTGGGCTCTGCAGGGTCACTCAGGTGAGCTGTTTGGTATATCAGGTGGGCTCTGCAAGTGGCATAACTAACAATCACGGGGACCCATACAAAATTTTGCTATGTGGCCCTCTGATTTCTAGTTACGCCCCTGATATACATGGTTGTATTTTACTTGTTCAATCTGTGGGCTGAATTAAGAAAATATAAAAGATTCCTTCATCAATGCTTAAGAGCGTTGACGGACGAATCCCCCGCTGTTTGCATGGTATTCTGACAGCAGCCACCAGACGCTGACAGAGTTCTTGCGCAGGGCTTGCATTTGATTGGCTGCTAGCTTTATTCAGCTGAGAATTTTCCAACTGACTCCTTCGATCAGATGATTGAGGGATGCCGGGCGGAAGGGTACCGACAGCGGCACCTACTGTGCGAAATTCGGTGTAAAAATTCAAACAATGTGTACCCGACTTAAGAACATTAGCTTTTGCCCGATTATATAACAGCTGGTTAAATTGCAAAGAACGAATTTACACGCAGTGTCACTGGACGATCAAGCAATGTAAAAAAATGTATATATAGACCCCAAGCGTCTGTTTCTATAAACAAAATGTCCAGTATATTTCCATATAGTCATAGTAATCAAATGAATAAATATCAGAATCTCAGAATATCATCCCTGTGCAGTGTGACGCCCCCCACCACCAATTTGCTTGACCTCCATTATTAGTGGGACAACGCCTTTTAGGCAGCGGTAAGGGAAGTACATGGTTAGCTTTTATACTTTTCTCATCCTGAGAAAACCTCATTCACTTGATCTAGAGAGCTCCCGGCCGGCCGTTTTTTTATTACTGCCGGCCCGGAGGCAGTTAAAGTAGAGCTGAAGCCCAAACTTTTTTTTTGTGTGTAGTTTTAGATAGAGTAAGGGAGGGTTATAACCGGTCACCTTTTCATTTTCATCTGTGTTCCATTGGGGAAATGTCCCTTCACTTCCTGTGTGATAGCTACAACAGGAAGTGAGTGAAATCCCTGGTGGTCAGCAGGGTCCCCAGAACTAGTGCCTCCAATGGGAGATTTTCCATCTATTCCTGTTCTGCTGGCAACTCAAAATTTGGGATTTACTTTCACTGATAACAGTCACCAGGAGTTTAGTCTCCCTAACACGACACTGACAGCAATAAACATCTGATGGAGTGGAGAGGGAGTATAACACCTATCTCAAACTAAAGAAAATGTTTTGGCCTCAATTACACTTTAAATTAAAAAAAAAGGACAAATAGAATTTTTTTTTCCTTTTAGTTTGTAATGTTTGCATAAATGACGGTAGTGAACTTTAAACAGGATTAGACCTTTACCCAGACCAACTTTGCACACTGGCTACATATTTGCTATGTTTGATTGGAAAATTTGTAAGTACATTATCAGAATATTCTGGGTATCTTCTGTCACCTGCTACAAGTGTTACTTGGTACTTCTATATACTTTATTACTTGCTTTTTCTCTTTCCAGCACACTAGCAGACTTTTCATCCAGAGTTGCTCACCACCTTTTTTTTATATTGCACCCTATTATGTTATTGTTACATTATCTGTGTCTCTTACTTGCTGATTTGCCATTGTTATGGGGTACCTATCTAAGGCACCCAGGAAATAATCAGTGAAATATGCAATAAATAAATAAAATAAAAAAATGGGACGAAAACTTTTGTTGCATAAAACGAACACTAGATGGTGCCAGTTCTCCAGAAAGGTTTGGTCACGTCATGGTTTGATGGGCCTGATGTCACAATTTTTTATTGCTTTGATATTGAAAGATATAAAATGTTATCTTGAAACCTTTTTTTTCTTATTCGCTAATAAAACTGTCAGCTGCTTGTATGGCTACTAGCTATCTGAATCTTATTTCCTTTCGTTGGTAATTAAAGTAGATTTTATACCTCGTTATTTGCCCATTAGGGCTCTTTCACACGGGCATGCACACCCACACGGCTTGTACACCCATTCAGAGACCTGCTCCCGGGTCTCTTTAGCACACTTCAGTTTAACTTGTGTATTCTCTCTTTATATCCTTGGTTTGGGAACTTGTGGTTTTGTTTAGGCTACATCTTGCCGATATTAATCATTTTGTGCCAAGGACACATAGCTTTAGTTTGAAAACAATTTTCACATGGTGTTGATTTTCACAATATATCTAAAACATATTTTAATGAGTAGTTCACACCTAGAAACGCCTAGAATACATTATTAATGATTATGGCAATAAATATCTGTTGTTTATCCTAATAAAGTAGAAACTGCTATAGAGACGCACTTGTGTCCACGTCAGTTTCTCTAGCATTATGCTATATGGGTGCACCTTAACCTTTTTCTTCTAGGATAAGTGTGGTATCGTATTTAATTCTGTCTATGACAACAATGTGGCCTGAAAAGGAATGCGATACGTAATTGTGCGCAGCCGTCTGTACATCCCTATGGGAAGACGTGGCTACACACCACCTGAATGTGCACATTGGTATTGCAATTGCACACTGCAGAATTGTTAGAATTTACACGCTACCTGGCTTCCTGACTAATCAGGAAGCCAGGTGGTGAGTCATTTCATGCCGCCTGGCTTCCTGAATGGGACTTCCGGTACTCAGTATTCGGTATCGGCGAGTTTCGAAAAAAATATATCTGTACTCGATACCGAAATACAGGTATCGGTGATCCCTACAATATACACACAATAAAGCCCCATTCATATCTGTAGGTTTATAGGTTTAGGTGCAATTAGGGATTCCTGCGTCAGAAACTTTCGTTTTCCTGCAGCAGGAATGCCTAATCTGGTGTTTACAAGTGTCAGCTGTCACCTATTCAAGTTAATGCATGTAAACTCCTGCACACCGCATGTAATGGTATGTAATTTGATTACATGCGGTTAGAAAACACTCTCCCTAAATGCACAATCATTGCGTCCAGGGAGAGTGATTGATTCCTAACCGAATGTAATCATATCACATATCATTACATGTGGTGTGCAGGCGTTTACATGCAACTGCTGTCACCTGATCATTAACTTGAATCGGTGACGGCTGCCGCTTTTAAACACCAGATCAGGCATTCCTGCGGCAGGAAACGCAAGTTCCTGATGCAGGAATCCCCAATAGCACCTAAAGATACAGCTGTGAATGGAGCCTAATACACTTCTCCCCCCCATACACATAAAAAAATACTACCCCTGTACAAATAAAATAATAACCCCCCCCACCATTCGGCCAGCGTTCAGCAGAGACGACGGCCGAAAGGATCTGAGCCGCCACAGAAGCAGCTATGCGGTCTGCATCCGACAGAGATGCAGACCATGTAGCTGCTCCCGCAAGTCTGGAACACTGTCCGTACCAGACTTGTGAGCTGGCTGCTAACCAGTCAACCAACCAGCTAACCAGTCAACCAACCAGCAGAGTACTTAGCTAAAAGTTACAGCATCCTGGCCAGCAGGGAGATGCAAGCACATCTAAAGGGATACTGGGGATGTGTTCTTTCATATTATTCTTTTGAGGCAGGAAGCTGTGAGGTTTATAAGAGCCTACTGGCATATGATTGAGAAATTTTAATTGCTTGTTGATCGGGGGGAACAAGGGAAGGTATTATATGTGTACATTACACTTCAGCTGCAAACTGCATTTAGCTCAGTGACTGGAGTTTTGCTTGAAGCACAGCACATCTGAGTATGGAATGGCTCTTACAAGACAGTAGGTGCATTTGATGTCCCCTGGACGTTTTGCAGGTTAAGCACGTATGTTTGCCTTGACCCTGAACTTGTGCCCCAAGGGAAAAGCCAGGGCTGGGGTTTTTGGCTTGTGTTTTTGCTTGAAGGTTAGTGGGTGCTTCACCGTGGGTGCTTAGAATTGTAAATATTGTACATGGCCAATTTTGGGGTCTGTCAACGTGGAACTTGTTTCTTTTGTGGCGTACTTTAAACTACTAATCTATCTTTTAAGGGACTACAAGTAAGACCCAAGAATGGAACTGCTAAAACAGCTACTTACTGTTTCTTTTTGCATGTTTCATGCGCTAACCCAGGCCTTCTTAAACTTTTTAACACGGAGGAACCCTTGAAATGCACTATATTGCCAAAAGTATTGGGACGCCTGCCTTTACGTGCACATGAACTTTAATGGCATCCCAGTCTTAGTGTGTAGGGTTCAATATTGGGTTGGCCCACCCTTTGCTGCTATAACAGTTTCAACTCTTCTGGGAAGGCTGTCCACAAGGTTTAGGAGTGTGTCTATGGGAATGTTTGACCATTCTTCCAGAAGTGCATTTGTGAGGTCAGCTACTGATGTTGGACGAGAAGGCCTCTGCTCTAATGCATCCCAAAGGTGTTCTATCAGGTTGAGGTCAGGACGTCAAGTTCTTCCACCCCAAACTCGCTCATCCATGTTTTTATGGACCTTGCTTTGTGCACTGGTACGCAGTCATATTGGAACAGGAAGGGGCCATCCCCAATCTGTTCCCACAAAGTCCAAAATGTCTTGGTATGCTGATGCCTTTAGAGTTCCCTTCACTGGAACTAAGGGGCCAAGCCCAACCCCTGAATAACAACCCCACACCATAATCCCCCCTCCACCAAACTTTACATTTAGCACAATGTAGTCAGGCAAGTACCGTTCTCCTGGCAACCGCCAAACCCAGACACGTCCATCGGATTGACAGACAGAGAAGCTTGATTCGTCACCCCAGAGAACACGTGTCCACTTCTCTAGAGTCCAGTGGCGGAGTGCTTTACACCACTGCATCCGACGCTTTGCATTACACTTGGTGATGTAAGGCTTGGATGCAGCTGCTCGGCCATGGAAATCCATTCCATGAAGCTTTTCACGCACTGTTGTGCCAATCTGAAGGCCATACGAAGTCTGTAGCTATTGACTTTACAGACAGTTGGCGACTTCTGCACACTGTGCTTCAGCATGCGCTGACCCCGTTCTGTCATTTTACGTGGCCTACCACTTCGTAGCTGAGTTGCTGTTGTTCCCAGTTGCTTTCTAAATGAACCTTTAGAAACCTCTGGCAGACCCATAGGTCCACAGAACCCTAGTTGAAAAAGGCTGATCTAACCACTTGCTGCCAAGACTTTGTAATAACTTTAAGCAAAGGGGAACTGTATTTATTTCTTATTTTTAGAGCATGAGAGATCAAATTAATGTAAGCAGTCTAATGTGTGTTTAATATACTAAAACCTTGTTTCTGTGTAGAGTTATGTAATTGCTGTGCACATGGGGTCAGGTTTTTTGATCATCTTAAGCTGGCCATACACTGGTAGCTTTTTATACAAACTTTCATATGAAAAATCTCATCAGAACATTCAATAATGTCGTCAGGGCACAGCGTCCTTCAAAAAAAGTATTTGCCTTTGGGGCGAATAGAGTTTCGGAAAAAAAAACCACATTCACTGAATTTTATTCGATCAACAAAAATTTTCCATCCTGCTTTTTCTTTTTCATCACTGCAGTCATAATTCATTGTCCTATTGACTGCATTAACTATTAGAAAAATCGAATCAATGTTCCAAAAATTGATTTTTACCATGCATACCCAGGTTTACTGCTAACTGAAGGGAAAAAAAAACCTGATCGCATTAGCCTGGTACCATGTGATCTAGGCTGCATAGCATGGAGGTTGTGGAACAGTCATTCTATTCATGACAAGCAAGACTTACTTTATTTGCTATAAATAGGATTGTGACTTGTCAGTGCTATTGATTTATGTAAAATGTTGTTTTTAGAAGTGAACCTATGCTTAGCCTATATAGGGATAAGCAACAGGTTCGCTTTATTGGTGGTCCAACCAGCAGCCCATACCATCCTTTCCGTCATGTTCCCAGCTGCTTCATTCAGACTCTTTTCAATCTTCAATACTGTTTCTAACGGAGGTAACATAAAATGTTCAATTAACCTAGTCTTATATAATATTATCAGTGGTTTTTGTACTGAGTGAAGCTCTTTTTAATGTCACCTACTTTGCATTTTAGCAAATGAAGTAGTTATCTTTGATCTTGTAAACTCTGCTTTCAAGCTCTTTGAAATCGCAGATCATATGAGCCTGCTTATAATCTCTAGAGATTGTAAAAATTTGAATAAAGTATATGTATAGCTAAAATCAAATAGCTTTAAAATCTTACTTTTTTATTATATTTTAACCTATGATTGAATCATATATTTAATGCCGATTTATTTGCAGAAACATCTACATAGCTTGTTTTGATATTTGTACTCTAAGCGTTTCAAAAGAGGACCAAAAATAGGAAAAGTCCGATATGAATAAACACTGAATCTTGGGCTTTAAATCAGGATTAGTTCAGTTTATAAACATTCATTCTTTTCCTTATATTTCCCACTTGGAGCGGGATTGACTTTATGCATTCAGAAAAAGCCAGCTTTATCCGCCTGGAACCAGCACATATCTCCACCTTATATTGCTGCAATATATACTACTGGTTATCATCGTTATGTGTCTGCTATGTTAGATTGTAAGCCTTTTAATAAACTATAAGTCAGACCAGGATTACTGCATAAAAATGTTAGGTTGTTTTACTACTGAGAGGTTCCCAGCTGCTCGTAAACACCTTTTTGTTTTTTTCATTAAAGGCCTCCGGCCCAAATCACATATTGCTGTAAACATGCATGTTATTTTGCAAGGCAGTGCCATTTGTTTTGATTGGCACTTCCAGCGCACTAAGACAACGCAGCTCCGATGAACTTGTATTGCATCACAATGTACTGTAATGCACTACTGTGCATTGCGCTGCGTTGGAAAAAAATGCTGCATGTCTATTTTTGTCGTGCCCTGGTAGTCCATTCAAAATGAATGGGCTGTCTTAAGGCAATGCACATTTAACATAATGCGCGATAACGCAATGCATAAGTACAGTAAAGTGTGACTCATTCATTGTAATGTAAAACTCAAGATCCGCACCATCTCCAGGTTAATCTGGATATGTGGCTTGTCTATTTAGATTAAATAATGTTTTGTGGACACCCAAAATGGGAAAGGATGGTGACAAAAGAAAAACAATGATTAAGAAGTGTCTTGCCAAGCAGTATATGCAGGGGAGGGCTGCATATGGTATAACAGTGGGCACTACCGTATGTGCAGAAGTGAAGTTCAGGGGGTGTGACAGCTGGCAGTATGTGCAGGAGAAGAGTGTGGTGGGTAGAAAGAGGGCAGTATGTGTAGGAGGAGTGCAGAAGTTTTGACAAGTGGCAGTATGTACAGGGGAGTGAGACGGGTATGACAGGTGGCAAATGTGTAGGAGGTGTACAGAGGGTATGACAGTAAACTGTATGTGCAGGAGATAAGTATGGCGGGTATGACAGTAAGCATTATGTACAGAAGAGGATTGCAGATTGTATGATGGGAGGCAATATGTGCAGGTGAGAAGTATGGAGGGTATGCCTGGGGACAACATATGCTAGAGAAGAGTGGGCGTTATATGACAGCAGGTAGTAGGCCCAGGAAAGGCGTGCAGAGGGTATTAGGGGGGAAACTGTGTGCAGAAGAAGAGTGCAAATGGGAAATATGTGCAAATGAGGAGTATAGAGTGTATGACCGTGTACAATATGTGCAGCAGACAGTATGTGTTGGAGAAGAGTGGAGAGGATATGAAAGCAGGCAAAACAGTTAATCTTTTGATTCCCAAATGGTAGTTATTGCTCTTTCCAAAATAATATTGTTATAGCCATACAGGGAAATGACGAGTGGAGAAATGTGACCCATAAGTCATTTGGCAGCAAAAAAAGATGAAGTCTAAGTATATTGCTTTCCTTAACCACTTCAAGACCAGGTGTTTAGACCCCCTTCCTGGCCAGGCCATTTTTCAGTATTCAGCGCTGTGGTACTTTGACTGAAGTTTATTCCGTCATGCAACGCTGTACTGAAATACATTTTATACCATTTTTTGGGGACAGATAGAGCTTTCTTTTGGTGTTATTTAATCATCACTGGGGTTTTTATTATATTTTTATTATAATTAGGAAAAATTACAGAAAATTTTGGGAAAAAAAGTTTTTCTTTACATTATGTTAGGAAACATTTATAATTACCCAGTTTTTTGGTAAAATATAAAAGTCGGGGTCACGTCGGGTAAATAGACACCAAACATGTCAAGCTTTAAAATTGCGCGCACCCGCGAAATCGCAGAAAACGACCATACCCAAAATTGGCCATAGGCGACACTTTAAAAGCTTTTACCGCTCATCAGTTTAGTGTTATCAGTGATTGATGGCCCTAGACT
>NW_017306616.1:195727-224929 GCF_000935625.1 Nanorana parkeri | reverse complement strand
ACCCGATACACGCGATCCGCGGGCTATACAGTGTATTTTTTGCTCTAAATTCCAAAGCATGTGGTGTCAGCCCTGCCTACTTCATATCCAATGCATTAAGAAGGACACAGACCCCTCCTTATCTTCCCACCCCCTCCTCATGTCCATAACCCCTCCTTGTACACAGGAAGTTGTCAACTCACATGATTTCTGGCAAATTCAACAGGCTTCTTTTTTTGCGTTTATTGAACCGATATTACAAAAACTTTCAAAGGTAAATTTAGAAGACCAAAATGGAACAAACATGAAAAGTTAATTGTTAAGGTTTAAATTACATAGTTACATGGTATTTGGGGTTGAATAAAGACATACGTCCATCAAGTCCAACCCATATAGGTCCACGCATCATCTCATTCTTAGGGATACTGGTATCCCTGGATATTACGATCCCTCATGAAATTGTCCAAAAGTTTCTTGAACAAATCTACACTCTTGGCTGAAATCACTGCCGGTGGCAGTGAGTTCCAGACCTTAACCGCTCTTACTGTAAAGAACCCTCTTCACCCATTGTGCTGGAATTTCCAACTTTAGGTGGTGGCCTCTAGTCTATCTGTACATTAGGGATGTACAGATACCAGTGCCGATACTTGGAATTTTCATGAGAACTACCAGAGTTGCAGCGGTTGCAGCTGGGACCTGGCTCTGGCACTTCACAATCATTAGTCTGTATTGTTTTAGAAAAACTGTCAGATGACAATAAACAAAAATGTATCGGTACTTGTATCTGTAAGTACTTGGACAAGTATCAGTACTTGTACTTGCAAAAATGGTATCGGTGCATCACTTATATTTTTATTTAAAAAAAATAATGCATTCAAGTGGGAATGTACAAATCCCAGGAGCTCCGTCTGCTCCCTAAAAAATAACAGCTGCCTCCTAACTTTTGAATTTGTCTCTAGTCTAGTCTTGGAGCTGGAAAAGTATCTGTATTTGTACCGAGTACGGTACTTGGTATCTGAACATCCCTAGTTTACATACACTTGCATACAGAGGAACATCATGGTGTTTATGTTCACAATAACCTAGTAGTTATAGACCTCATAGTTTACTGTATTTTGTAGGCAATATATTTTAGGGTTTTTCATGGAACACATGCAGGAATATGTAATAGAAGATATCATAAATGATGTCATGAATTTATGAAAAACAGATTTTGTTAAACAAACACGACTGCTTAACTTGTTTATAAATTATATAAAAGTTTGGAATTAAAAGTTCTATTTCCATGGTTGCAGATGATACAAAGCTATGCACTGTAATACAATCCGCAGGAGATGTTCCCAGTTTGCAAGCTTAAGCAATGATTGGGTAATTACTTGGTAATACAGTCAGTGGGGGGTAAAACAGGGTGAATGTATAATGGCAAAGGATCCAGAAATATATGTAGATCATAGATCATTGTAATTTTAATTGTAATTTTAAACTAGTTAGTCCTGCAAAAAATGTAATGTAACTGGGCACCGTATGTTTGACTGCTGAGCATTGCCCATCCTTTTATGGGGCCTTTACAGTGATTACCTCCTCGGGCACTCTACATAGTCTCTATCTTGCTCCAAGGATGAGGCAGTTAGTGAAGCTGCCCTCAAGCTGTATTGCTATAAATAATGGTGAACTAAAAGGAAAAAAATAAACATTCTGTGCTTAGGACATCAGTGAACAGAATGTTCTGCTTCGTTTAACATTATTTGCGTAGCTTAGGTATGATTGGTTAAAGTCTATCTGTGTTTAGAGCAATAAGTAGCTAAAACAAATCGCAGTGTACAACCCTAAAACATATTTTTTGTTTTTGTAAAAAAATACAAAACAATTTTATATAAAAATAAGCATAATTGCACTTGTATAACTCTGTTGGTGGAACAACTTAACGGCGACAAGATCCTGCAGGCTTGCAACACCTTACCAGGGATGGAACCAACCTAAAATGATGGAGAAACCACTTTTAGGTGCTGGTAGCAGTGTTCTTTTATGTAGTCCTGATATAAGAGATGGATAGCATCGGCCTCACGTACTATTAAGTTTCTTCTGCCGCTTTTCTGTTAGTAGTTATTCAGGCAGCCGTAAAGCCACTCGATCACTCCTACAGCTGCAGAATAAGCTGTGCCACCCCCCCATGTATACTGGACTCAGTTGCCCCTCTTGGGCGCCCAGGACATGGCTGATCCCAGCAGAGAGAGGGAGGGAACTGCGCGGACATCCATTTGCTGATCGGCCCTGGGTAGTATGAGCCTGGAAGCAACGCTCTCTGATCACTTCAGAAACTTATTAAGAATTATCTGTGCTGGTTTAGCATCATTGGAGTGCAAAGGTGACATTAGAGGTCTAATAGACCCTTGATATAGTCTCCTTAAAGAGAACTAAAGAGTGTCACCTGCACTTTGCTATAGCATAGGAGGCTTATCAGCCCCCTTGTGAAAGCAATAAAGTTAAGACTCCCTGACTCCCTGTTCGTGCTGACGGAGGGTCCTCGTAAGGGTCGGGCCGCGTCGGCGGCTACCATCTCTAGGTGGATACGTACTGTTGTGACTCAGGCGTACGCCGTTAAGGGGCGTGAGCCTCCATTTCCTGTCACTGCCCATTCTACTAGGGCTGTTGGGGCTTCCTGGGCTTTCCGCCACGGGGCCTCTGTTTCTCAGGTTTGTAAGGCCGCTACTTGGTCTTCTGTTCACACCTTTGTTGGGTTCTACAAGGTGGACGTGTGAGCATCGGCGGATGCTGGTTTGGGGCGCAAAGTGTTGCAGGCGGCGCTTGAGGGGTCTTTTGGGTGTTTTGTTTGTTGTTGCCCATCCCTCAGTGTGTTACTGCTTGGTGACGTCCCTACCATTCAGGATCTACGATCTGTTGCCTGTGTCCTTCAATGAACGGGAGAGAAAATAGGATTTTTGTACTCACCGTAAAATCCTTTTCTCTCCGTTCATTGAAGGACACAGGCCCCGCCCTCTTTATGGGGTGTACACTCCTAACTGCTTGTTAAAAAACTGGAGACTTGTCAGCAGGTGGGGGGTTTGGCCACCGGCAGGGGCCGCCCCTAGGCTGTAATTGGTCTTTAGTTTTGTGCCTAGCGTCCTTCTCCTGCAGGTGGCGATATTACCCTACCATTCAGGATCTACGATCTGTTGCCTGTGTCCTTCAATGAACGGAGAGAAAAGGATTTTACGGTGAGTACAAAAATCCTATTTTTTTTAAATTTAATTTGCTGAGTGCTGGTGATTTCTATCCATCATTGACTGTTGTGCACGGCGCCATCCGTGATTGTCACTGCGAGCACCACTATTGCTACTTGGACCGGAAGCTACTTGTAGGGGGTGCAGTGCAGGGGGACCTACTGTTTTCAAGTCAATTAAAACACACACACAAAAAACGGTTTTGCCAGCGAACGTTTAAAGTGCTCGGTTGTGTTCAAAAACTGCAACAGGTACAGGTTCCTAGAGAGTTATTGCATAATCCTGGGCCCTTCTGATACACTTTCCTATTGCACTTTTAATAAGATGGACATCCTAACTGGCCAATAGAAATTCACGAGGAGAAACAGAAGGTGGCAGGCCAGATTTATCACTATTTGGAAGTGCCAGAGCTTTAAAGTGTCACTAAACTCAGGAGTTAAATCTTAAAAATGCATTCACGTACCTGAGGCCCCTTTCTGGTCCGATCTGATCAGATCTGCCTGTCATTTTTTAGCTGGACCCGATCGGGCACTCTATGCAAGTCTATGGGCAGAGGACGAGTGTCCGTTTGCTCCGAGTTAACCCCGGCTCAAACCAGTAAAACAGACGGATCAATGATCTATTTCGACGGACCGGATCGTGCTGGACCGGAAGTAATCTGATGTAAACGGACACATGTCCATTTACATCAGATTCGCCTTTCAGGGGAACAAAAGTAGCAAACTTCCAGAAGTAAGGACAGTGTCCGCACCAATTCAGAAATGATTTCAGGATCTACAGCTGAGTGATACACAAATAAGATACATTTTTGTTAATAGTTAAGGTACTTGAATGCATTTGTAAGCTTTAACTCCGAGGTTTAGTGTCACTTTAAAGGGGAACTATGGGGTCAGGGTTTTTCCCCATAGTTCTCCTAAGGGTAACGGGAGGACACAAACTAGCGTCCTCCCGTCACCCAAAGCTCAGTATACCGCAAGCTCACGGTATACTGAGACGCCACAGCTGGAACTGATCCTGACAATTCTGTCTGTATCCACCCAGCTGCGTGAGTGACAGCTGGCTCTGCCTATCTAGAGGCAGAGCCAGCTGTACCCGCCCCCGTTCAGTGCTGGAGGATCGGACAGGGGAGGGGGGGAATCCCTGCAGGGAACCGTGAGTGACAGTCACGGCTCTCTGCACGGATAGATCGAGAAGTGAGCGAGCACCGGTATGTGTTCGCTCACTTCCCGATCTACTGAAACGGTCACAGGTCGGCTCAGATTATGAGGCTGAGTGGAAATCACTCGCCTCATAATTCTCCTTTAACTGACAGAACAGATTGGGATTTAACCGCACCACTTTTTCTTTTTTGGTTTGTTTGTTTTTTTAATTGACAGTCGGGTATCTAATATTCTATCATGCCCCTTCCTGCATCCCACAACTCAGTATTAGAGATGACATTTGAATAATTGAGCTTTCTAGGTTGTGGGCATTCTTCTGGGGCATTTAGTACATTGTAAAGGTACAAATAGGCACTTCGGGGTGTTCTGCTAGTGGTCTACCACCTTTTAGTCTGAGCACAGGTATACTATAGCAAATGGGAAATATCCACACGGTGTATGTAAGATAAAATGTTTTTGCTTCAGAAATCTGTCCTTACTTGTATGGTGAAGATAAAGCAGGTGTGAAAGAATTGTGTTTCGAGCATTGTGTTTTTCTTGTACAGGCATTATTGGCTTTCTCTATGTAACGCTCTTGTCCATCTAACTTGAAACATTTTCTCATGCCTAAAAATATCCCATCTTGTTCATTCTTATCTTCTTACTGTAAATCAGTGACTGCTTATTCACCAGAAGTTTTCTAAAATACCAGCAGACATACACAGACAAGCTGTCTGCTTTCCCAGAGCTCAATATGTATCCTTTTTAAGATAAGTATTGCAAGGCCTTTTCTCCTTACATGCCCCCTTCCTTTCTTTCGATTTCAGGTGCCAGATTTCTAACAAGTATTTGAATGGGTGCTGCCTTTCACGCAACCTCTGATAAGTTTGTCTGCAGCCAAAAGTTTACACTCCGCTGCCAACACTGAAGAAAGCATATGAGCTCGTGCCAGTGAAAAACTGTACCGATAAAAACAAATGCCACTTCAGAATCTAAACGTGTTGATTTTTAAATGGGTCCTTACCAGTTGCACATCAGCAAAGGAGTGAGTCTAGAACATGGTGGGAGATGTTTGGGGCAAGGAAATAAAGGGTAAAAATGATTAGAAGCAGAATTGCAATTGCAAAAAGTTTTTGTCATTCATGGGTATGGCCAAATCATACTGGTCTGAAAGGTTGATATGGAGTACCCAAATCATCCATGAGCAAAAGGAATGTTGCCCGGTGGTCAATTTGTGGCCATTTTTTCCACCTGGCTTAAATGTTACCTGTTCACAAATAAATCAGGTGTGGGGTTCCTTCCTTTCAATACTTAGGCCATTTATAAGCAGATTGGGACTAAAATGGTTAAGTTGGACAATAACTGGCCGAGGCTCTGTTATCATTGCTCCCCTTGATCCTTCTTAGCCACTTTTTGTTTTTGAAAATGAGGTTTGGCTGTAAACTACACAAGAATAAAGTCACAGCCATTCTGGCTAGTTTCCTAAGCATATTTTCCCATGGCTCTCATTATTGTATGCAACAACCTGGTGAATAAAACTTGGCTAATGCTGGTTGAAAGTTTTCTACAGAATGTATCAACATGTCTGTGAAAAGTCAAGGTACATTTTAACTAAAAAGTTATATTGGTCAGTGTAAGCAGATAAGTTCTTGTAGAAAGTCTCACAAACTTTAGCTCAGGGCTGCATATGAACTTCTCAGGGACTTTAATACCACGGCAAAACACACGTACTGTAAAAATATCCCTTCTCCCTGCCACTTTTTATTGTTTTAAGGTCATGTGCAACTGGTAGACAAACTGTGGCAACACAAAACATTCTTTGGGGTTCCCAGATAATCCTTTAATAAGGATCCCCGATATCTCCTGAGAGACATACATTTTTTCGAAACAATGAAAGTTGACATTAAAGGTTTCAGAATGCTTTTACTGACATTCAGGACTATAATCTAGAAATTAATGAGCACTCTGTTCTAAAATAACACATAAGAAGAAGTAGTTCTTGGGACATTCCAAAATTTCATAACATGCCTTCATTG
This sequence comes from Nanorana parkeri, assembly GCF_000935625.1. NCBI lineage: Eukaryota > Metazoa > Chordata > Amphibia > Anura > Dicroglossidae > Nanorana > Nanorana parkeri. The sequence continues at coordinate 218,554 of NW_017306616.1, read as the reverse complement.
TAGGTAGTAAACTTAAGAGGGCTGTCTATTTTCATGTTCTCCAGCTGGAAACAGCTTGTCCACCATTACATCGGTAATATAGATGTATACGTCATTTGCTGTCATTTCTGTAATTGAATAACATTTTGTTACAGATGATACAGTCACATATAATGGACTTTTTAATAAATCCCTATGGTGGGCCCCATGAAACTGATGTCACTACTTTAACATAACATTTCTCAGTAGACTAAACTGAGCTTCAGCAGACTTTCTTTTACTGATCTTCCGCTACCTGCATGGGCCCCACTGTTCTTTAAACTGGCCTGTTTAAACAATGTTACTTTTTACAATTACCATTTCCCTGTGGTACAAGAAATGGTCAATTAAACTCTTGCACAAGTCTATATATGTACTTTTGAAACATACTTTTCATAGTATCAGCTACAGGGCAGGTCAAGCACACTAGCTATATGGATACTGTATGTTCTTCTCATGTTTCTATCAGTTCTAACCGTTTTGGATGCACACACTAGGGGAAAAAAGAAATTATTTGCTTGGCTCTGCCCACTATCCTAAAATTGGGTATAAACCTCTCATTTATGGATTTCTGTTAGAAGACAGACAGGCAGATAACTTCTGTTTTGGACCCAAACAACAGCTTGGCTACAGAATTAAAAAATGTCGCAGCTTCGTGCAACCCACTTCCTGTGAGCCTGGGGCATCAAGGTTTCACCCCCAGCTCTCAACTCACAGAAAAATACTGCAGAGAGCAGTGCCGTGTCATTTCTCTCTGTAGAATTTAGAATACGACTTCTTCCTTTTGCAGAGGGCAAAAAGAACCTGTCGAATCGCACCAGACCCAAGATTGCTAGAAAAAAGTACTGCATACAGGTGTGCGAAGTTCCTATCGCCCGACGCCCTGGACATGCAGTTCTTTTTCTTTTGCTTTCTTTCTACATTTAGCCCTGCTGCGGACAAGCAGCAGGCCTAAATGTAAAGCAAGGGAGCCGTTTTGTACAAGTGATCTGGGTGGCTGTACAGCTGCCCAGATAACTTGTAAGCAGCTTGCTTGTCTGTCCCATTCCACTGTGTGCCATATTGTGGTAGCCGGGCAGCAACCCTCTCTAACACGCAAAGTGTGCATTAAAGGAAAAGTTCGCTTTACCAAGTAATTTGGGAAAATGGATCTACCCACTCAGATCTGGTCTGGGTGTACTATCTGTAGCCCCTGAGCTATGGATTTTGTATATCACTCACCTGACCGTGCTGACCAATGAGAAGTGCTTCCTAGCACGGTTAAATATGTTTTTGGTTAAAATTATTTTTTGTATTACAAGTAGATTGACATGAGGGACAAATAGATTGGGCCCCCGCTTTACTTGTCCTTACTTGAACAAAATGTCCACACCCCTGGTATATTATATATGTTCTAAAAACTGCACAGATTTTATAAGAGACGCCCTGCGCATGCCCAGAGTGCCGTGCGCCCCTAAGTGCATGTCCGGAAAACCCATTCTCATGGTCGGAGGGCAAATACGTGCATGTGCATTGGAAAGCGCGCACAAATTCGCACAAGAAGTGACATCCTGAAACCCTATTTAAACAAACCTCTGGCGCCTATCCATTACTGATTGATCCTCAGCTATTCCTGTGTCTTTAGTTCCTGTGATCCTGCTATATTCTGTTATTTGACCTGGTTTGCCTCGACCATTCTTCTGCCTGCTGATTCCCGACTTTGACCTCTGCTCGCTCCTGACCCTGCTTCTGGATCCTGATTCTGGACTGCTGCTCCTGAGAGGCTTGACCCTGGCTTGTGACCCTGACCCAGCTTGTGTCTGCTGCTCCGCTACCCTGCTTGCTCCTTGTTTTCTACCATCCAGGCACCAGTGCTACCTTGTGTCCTCCTCGCCCTGTCCTCATATCCATGGAAGTTGGACAAGGGACACATCCTCCAACCGGTCTCACTCCAGGTACGTGACAGATGTTCCAGTGGGGGGGAGGGATAAGTGGGTGGACCTTTGAACTTTATAAAAGCTCTGCTGTACTTAGCACTGGTTTACTGGCAGGCTTTTTGGTTCCTTTAGGCTCACTATCACCTATCTTGTTATAGGGCCACAAGTAATATAATCCATGTCTCTTTGTAAATCAAGACTATTGTGTGTATGATTAAAGTATTGTAGTACGATATGTAGTGATATTCAACTAGATGTTACAGGCTTAATAAATAAACCACAAGACGCTCAATCAGTGGACATTACAAGTGAACTGCATTGCCATAAAACAAATCCCCTAGCTCTCAGATATGCCAGCTGCCATTAAACACATTTCCTACGTTTGTTTTTACAATGTAGCATACGAGTACTGGGATGGATACACTTCATTATTTGTGGCCACTATTATTTTAATGTGTCCTCGAGGATCCAATTCAAAGCTGCTTTTATTGAAAATATGTGTGGCAACCTCATAACACTATTAAGGTTATTTTGCAAGTGTGGGTCCTACTCAAAGCCAACCCTAGGATATGTATAGATATAGCTGAAAAGTTACCAAAGTTTACCACGTAGCTTCTTAATGGCACCGATTGTACAGGGCTGATGAAGACCTCGTGTGTGTATACCAAACACAGCAAAGAAAGAAATAGCCAAACAGTTCATCAATGTATACCCAGTAGGTAAGGTGGGCAAGGGAGAAGTCACTGCAAACAAAACAAACCGCAAAAATTATTGGACCCTGCTCTGTCAGAGAGAAAATTGCACCCAAGTACAACCTGCTTCTATCCACATGATCACACTTTGATAGGTATGAGTGGGACATGCTCACGACTCTTGGGGGTCTATTTATAAACAATTGTCAGTGCTATTGGCATTGCAAATTGCTGTGAATAGTCATTCTGTGTGAATGGATGATCAAAACAAACATTCATGTATATTTTCGAATGACAAGTCCATTATTGTTAAAAAAAGCAATGTATCCACCAACAAAATCCTTGGGTCAATCACGACGTCCAGCGTTTCCCACAAACACTCGACGAAATAAATAGAAAAAAAAAAAAGACGCCCGCCGGTCCGTCTGCTTGCAACGAACTCCCGCCGCAGAATGGCATTCTGACTGATGCTGACAAAATATAAACAATTGGGCGGAGCTATCGATGACAGCTACCTAGCTCCGCCCAACTGATTACATTTGTACAGCACCTGACAGGACTTAGCTGTGTGAGCCATGATTGGGCAAAGTGATCATTACTTTGCCCAATCATGGCAGTGCACTGTGCTGTGATTGGGTAAAGTCTTGCACCTGACCTGTGGTCAGGTACATTGTTTTACCCAATCAGGGTAAAACGCCACCGAACGCCCTGATGTGTCATGTGTTCGCCGAACACACGAACTGCTGATGTTCGAGTGGAACTGTGGCTGGACTCGAACATCAAACCCATTTCCAACAGTACAGGGGATGTCATCTTACTACTTTTGATGTGACAGTCAGCACTTTGCTAAATGCTTGTGTGTATTGGGCCATATGGCTAAATACACTCTTTCTGCCACAGATAGCAGAGAACAGTGAGCAGACCCCAGGCATTTATACCTAGTTTTGATTTTCAATTAACTGCTGCCCGACTCTTCGTTTCTCCACCTCTCTGGTTTGCCTCTAGACGAGAACAGAAACCACCAGTTCTTCTGGATATAGAGAGCATGTGATTCACTACTCTTCCTCTAAGGATCCAGCGCTGCTTGAGGAGCTAATTAGGAGACCCCAGTGTTTTGACATGGGGCCTATTCCCTTTACTCTGACAGGGAAAAAGAGTGGTAGGGGTGGGGTTATGTGACCCTCCTAAGCAGCTAGGAGAGCCAGCAATTAAGTGAAACTTTTGCATTGCATGTAAGAGAAGGCAGATCTAAAAGACCTCTTTTTAATCCAGTTCTGCATTAAAATATACAAACATGTCTTTAAATAGTGTTTCAGTCTGTCTTAATTTCAGCCTATAATCTGATCTACATTGCAAAAAAGAGATGGAGGATGCAATATATGCTAAGGTACTCTTTTTTGCTTTGGAAAATCAGCCTATACAATCTTAGGGTAAGTCTCTGAGTATGCATTGGGGCTGGTTCACCCCATAGCATTGCGCCAAGGGCACATTAACTGTGCATGCTAGATGTATTGTTGCATTGTGTTGCCAGTCATTCTGAATGGCACCCCTAACACACCTCTCAGCAGGTGGGGCGGTACAGCAATAGCATATGTTGCATTGCCAAAAAGGAATAGCAGTAGTGCATGCATCTTTTTTTGCTGCATGGCAGTGCACAATGTTGCAGCCCAGTATGTGCCTTGTGCCCGCTGGGAGATGTGTTGGGATGCCATTCAGAATGAATGATAATGCAATAGCACACCTAGAGTGCAGCGCATTGCACTGTGCTAAATGCGGATAACGTACCTTTAGTGAAATGCTATGATGTGAACCGTATGTACAAGTAGCTTTGGGAAATATCACTGGATAGTCTATTCTTTTGTATTTTTCTCCACTCCTCTGTGATTAAAACCTAGAATATGAATCTTTGTATTCAAATCTGATACCAGATGACTGCTCCATCTTTTCTAGAAAAATATGCATTCTCTGATAGACTACAAGTGTAAAGAATTATCTCTAAAAGCAAGAAAAAGGAATTTGTTTTTTGTAGGGCTTCTTTGCCTCTGGTTATGCTGGTGCTGAAGTGGTTAACTGAAAACCGTAATGTGCTTCCCCCATGCTGAGCTGCAAAAATGCTAAGCTGGTTTAATGATGGGGTCTTTGGAGAAATGTTCTGTACTTCAAGTAGAGTAATTTTAAAGTAAAGAAAATTGTCCTGTGTCATGCGAACAAAGGGAATAGGGGCCCCTATGTTTATCATTTCTCTAAGCCCACTTTTGTCGGTAAACTGAAGTTTCACCAATATGTTTTAGGATGTAATTTGAGCAAAACCTTGATGCACCTTTGTGTTTGCATTACCCTGTTCTGCCACATGGTGGCGCATGTCTCTTATGTGAGATTTACTTTATCACACTAAAAGTAAAAAATACAAAAAGCTGGGGCTTAAAAATGTGTCACATGTTTGTGTGTCAGAACAAGCTATCTACGCTGCTCATTGATGCTAATGATATTTTTCGTTTAATTGTCTCATCTCGTCTAATGAAATAAAGACTTGATTATACTAAATGCATGCCTTAAGGCATGTTGAATTGCTGTAGGCTTTAGATACATTGCATTTTGATGGCTCACATGTTAATTGACTTCAGCAGCAAAATGCTGAATCCAATACGTTGGTGTAAACATTCCACATTAAAAACACGGATTTTTCAGTGACTATGCATTTTGATTGCAGTGAAAATGTAATAATTACAGCTATTCCTTTAGATACTTCGATTCAGAGGGCCATGGACAATGCTACCTGCAGTTAGAACTCACAACTTGTAGTGAGTTTAACCCTCTGGCTGCCAGGGGCTTATCACTTCCACAAAGCTGTTCCCAAGTCCTGTGACGCGCCTATCTTTTCTGCTTACTTCAGGATAGTAGGATGCTCCCATTCAACAAACTTCTGTGCTGAATGGCTTCTGGGTCCTGGCACAGGGATCCAGATGAGCTTTAGATCAGGGTCTCCCTGCCCCTAATTTCCATCTGTTGAACACAGCAGGTTCTCCATAAAAAGAACTGATTTATGATGTCAAGCCAGGGGTATGTAAGTGCCCGCTTGACAAATTAAAAAACAAAACACGAGCCATACCTCTCCAGTACTCCCCCTTTGTTAATTACTACCAAAATACCCCTATACAGAACCAGTTTTGTTTCTGTACCAAGGCAACTGGAAAGCCTCCTGGAGAAATCAAAATAATTTCACTTTTAATGGGTAAGTAGAATTCATGAACTACTTTTTTATGTCTTCTGGGTCCTCTTGGTCCATGTTTTCAGTTACATTTTCCAAATCCTACTACACAGACTCTAAGGCCCGATTCACACCTGAACATTTTGTAGCTCAAATGCATACAATGCTCATCAGTGAGAATGCATTGTTTTTTGTGGCCACTTGTGAGCCTGTAGCTCAAAAAGGTATATGAGCTTCTTTTGGGGCAGATTTTAGCATTTTGGCCCCAATAGACATCAATAGGAGCGCTAAAAAAGGCTCACACCTAACGCGCACAAAGACACCTGTACACATGCTCATTAAACAAAACACTCCAAAAATGACCAAAGACGCATAGCTCAAGTGTGAATGAAACTTTACAGTCTATTCTTCAATTGCATCCCCTAAGGAAATCAGTTTGACCATATAGTATATGCTGGGACTAAAAATGAGCTCCACCAACAGCAAAAGGTTGTTTAGAGATATGGACCAGCATGGCAGAAGTTCCAGAAATATTGTGGTTTAGAAAACGCCTTTAAATGACTGCACAAAACATATACCATCACACAGTCCTCATTGGTTTAGAAGTTGCCCCAACAGTCTTTTACTTTAACCTGGGCAAAAACTTAACAACATGCTCGGTACCCCGTAGGTGTTTTTTCTCTTTAGTCAAGATGTCTGATATGCTACTTGACCTAGTCTCCAGCAACTATGTGGATTGGTGTATCCTCAATAGCTTTGGAGGCCATACCCAGACCCTGCTGGTCTAGCAGATTGTTGGGCTAGCCTGGAATGTGACCTTCGGGCACTGGGCTCTGCTTGTGACGCTTTCCAGACCTTTGTGTACTGTGTCAGCCACAGACATCTTTCCAGGTCCAGAGCAGTGGGCAGCTTCTGTGTGACCCAGTCTCTGCACCCTGACTCTCTGAGTGAATATCTGATGGTGTGAACATATCCTAATATGTACTCATTGAGAAATGGTCTCTACTTTATGACTTGGTGCCTCGTGTACTGTATCAGTAACCACAGGGTGCTTTCCAGTTCTGGAACCATGGTATAGCCTCTGGTGTAACCCAGTTTCTAAAACCTCTTTTTGTCTGTAAGCTTCTGAATGGGGAAAAGCTAATCTAATATGTGTCCTTGACTCTGCATTATGGTGGTTTCCAGACCCTGCTTTTCAGAGCCAAGAGTCTTCTGTTAGGACTTCACACTATAACTAGTGGTCTCTTGTTTGCTGTCTCAATTTGTGTCCCAGGGATAACTTTGGTTGCTCAGGTCTCCCTTGTAGTTTTCATCCAGGACCCTATCACCAGCCATTTTTGTTTTCCTATTAGCAAGCTTTGTAAGGTTACTTATGCCTCGCTCTCCTTGTTAATAAACGGTTCTATTTAGAACTGCTGTATATAAAAGTATGATTAATCAACATTTACATTTCTGCAAATATATGTAGACCTTTCGTTGTTCATACTTGATCTGACCTTGATTTCAATGAAGTACTTGATTTAAATGAAGAATAAACCTTTTGTATTCTAGCTTTTTGAAATAAAACGAATACCCTAAATACTGTATTTTGAACAATGGAGCTCTTGGTTGTAATATGTGTATCAGAAGTTGACTGGTGAAAAAGTTATCCGATTTATAACTTTAAAGTTTGATTTTTTTCTTTTTGTCCTCTCAGTGCCCTAAGAAGATTTTGCTTGATGCATTTATTTATTCTGTCCCAAGGCAGTAGCATTGTTAGGGAAAATATCTAGCCATGCAACCAGCGCTAGTTGTCTGTTGGTTTCCTAAGCAACACCCCTGCATGCTGCTTGTGTTACAGAACTAAAAATAGGCCTTTCAATAAGCTGTGCACACGGAGTGTAATTACCCCAATCCATTATTTAGCTCAGTGCCTAAAAGGAGGCTTTCCTAATGGAACACTCTGCTTCATGCTGAAGTGTTACCAGCATTTTCCTTCAGCTTTTTATATTATTATGAAAGTCATTATATAACACACTCCTTCCCATGATGCTTAGAGTGATGGAATAATGCTTTGCATAGGTTGATGCACCTCTGTCCCCCAGTTGGCTGTGCACAAGGCATTGTAAAAAATCGCTTTTATGAGTAAAGAACAACTTTTATTAGCACTTTTTGTTTTAATACTCTGTACTGTTTAAAACTTCACATCAGATTGAAGGTCTTGTTTTATAATGTGCTGTCATCCTGTAGTTGCATAGAAAGTGAGTGTAACACTAATGCTAAAAATATAAGTTTATTAAGTTATTAAAAGGTGTCTCTACCCAAGAACACATGACTGGTGAAAAAGTTATCCGATTTATAACTTTAAAGTTTGATTTTTTTCTTTTTGTCCTCTCAGTGCCCTAAGAAGATTTTGCTTGATGCATTTATTTATTCTGTCCCAAGGCAGTAGCATTGTTAGGGAAAATATCTAGCCATGCAACCAGCGCTAGTTGTCTGTTGGTTTCCTAAGCAACACCCCTGCATGCTGCTTGTGTTACAGAACTAAAAATAGGCCTTTCAATAAGCTGTGCACACGGAGTGTAATTACCCCAATCCATTATTTAGCTCAGTGCCTAAAAGGAGGCTTTCCTAATGGAACACTCTGCTTCATGCTGAAGTGTTACCAGCATTTTCCTTCAGCTTTTTATATTATTATGAAAGTCATTATATAACACACTCCTTCCCATGATGCTTAGAGTGATGGAATAATGCTTTGCATAGGTTGATGCGCCTCTGTCCCCCAGTTGGCTGTGCACAAGGCGTAAAAAATCGCTTTTATGAGTAAAGAACAACTTTTATTAGCACTTTTTGTTTTAATACTCTGTACTGTTTAAAACTTCACATCAGATTGAAGGTCTTGTTTTATAATGTGCTGTCATCCTGTAGTTGCATAGAAAGTGAGTGTAACACTAATGCTAAAAATATAAGTTTATTAAGTTATTAAAAGGTGTCTCTACCCAAGAACACAAATTTAATATATTTCAGCCTACCAGTACTTGGATGTAGTTTCCTTGTTTTGGATTTTGATCAACTTTATTTTCACCCGTAACCCTGTCTGTAACACACTTGCTTTCCTAGGGTGAAAACGCTCACTCGCTGTACTGTATTTATGAAGCATTGTCACCCCAGGACAGAAAGTGTGTTAGGGCTACAGGACACCTCCCCCTCTCCTCATCACTATACCATGTTGTGCATGTTCTATACATGTTCTGTAGTTCACAGAAGAAAAATGGGAAGTCTGACGTTTAAGATTACAGTTCAGTTTATAGCAAGTTAAAAGGGCACTGGATTTCTTGTATTTTTCTGTATTTGCAGAAAATGTACTTGACCTGAAAAAAGACTAATGCAGCCACTACATCTAAAGACTGATAAGCTGCAAAATATTGAAAACATCTTGATATACTTTAGGGATGCTTACTGTTACAAACACTGGTATTGTAGGACAAAGAACCCCAATATGTTATTGTTCTTATGTAATATACACTATATTGCCAAAAGTATTGGGGCAGCTCTCCAAATCATTGGATTCCGGTGTTCCATTAAATTTCCTTGCTACTAAATATTCCACGGTCAACTGTTAGTGGTATAATAAAGTGGAAGCAACTGGGAACAACAGCAACTCAGCCACGTAAAATGACAAAGCGGGGTCAGCGCATGCTGAAGCGCACAGTGCGCAGAAGTCGCCGGCTGTCTGCAGAGTCAATAGCTACGTAGCAGACCTCCAAACTTCATTGTTTCTCTAAATAACAGTGCGTAAAGAGCTTCATGGAATGGGTTTCCATGGCCGAGCAGCTGCATACAAGCCTTGCATCACCAAGTGCAATGCAGAGTGTCGGATGCAGTGGTGTAAAGCGCGCCGCCACTTTCTTGTGGACGCCTTCCCAGAAGAGTTGAAGCTGTTATAGCTGCAAAGGGTGGGCCAACTCAATATTGAACCCTACGGACTAAGACTGGGATGCCATTAAAGTTCATGTGCGTGTACAGGCAGACATCCCAATACTTTTGGTAATATAGTGTACTTATTTTAATAAACAAAATGAAAAGTTAGTGCATCATTTTTTATATACCAGGTTTTAAAATGTGAGTCATAATCCCAAATGCCAGTGTGCTGCAGGTTTGGTTGCTATGGTTATATATATACCATTATAAATAGGGAAACAGGTTGTTTACCATGACAGTAGAAGTGATTTTTTTCTGAAGATATGGGTAAACAACGCGATTTAACAGCCTTTGAACGTGGGATGATTGTTGGCGCAAGCCATGGACCGAGTATCAGCAAAACAGCAGAATTCTTTAAATGTTCAAGAGGGGCTCATTGTTAAAGTGTTTAAAGACTGGACTGTCAGCCGAAAATCTGGGTCTGAACATGCGACTAGTCAATGTTAGGGCAGAACGCAGAGTGGCAAGACTGGTACAAGACAACAAAATGGCAACAGTGCAGTGTCAGATTCCTCGCATCATCTTTCAACATCTCGTGGAGTCACGAGGCAGCACAACTAAGTCATCTCGTAGAGTTATCTCGTGGCCCAACGAAGTACTGACATAGTCCTAATAATCTGGCCACTCAGTGTGTGTGTGTGTGTGTAAGTATATGTGTGTGTGTGTGTATATATATATATATATATATAAATATATATATAGTGTGTGTATATACAGTGTATGAAAAAAGTGGAACAAACAACAGTTTCAGGCATCCCTGCCTTTTCTCAAGTTCAATTGTATGCTAGATAGGTGATCACAATAATCAGTATATCATGCAGAGGAAACAAGTCATTGGGTTTGGTTTGCTAAAGGCAAATAAGCTGTTCACTTTGCAAGGACATTTGAACTTTACAAGGGAAGTTTCCCTTAGCTTAGTGAGTGTGGAGAAACTTAACTGTGTAAAGAATACCTAATCATGTGCAAGGAATATAAAAAAACAGCATTTTTTGTTGAACATGATTAGATGATGGAAGTCCAGCAGAGCTTCCCCTGCTATGTGCAAATTGTCTTGCAACGTGAACTGCCTATTTTTAGTAAATCTTATTTCTAATTTCCATTATTTCTAAACTGCCTGTGTATGCCTACTTCTATTATCATATTAACCCCTACGTACAACCAAACTCTGTACACAACGACCCCCTACCATATAACACATTTAAGACCTTGACACATTGGGGGGAATTTATCAAAACTGGAGCTGTTGCCCAATGCAACCAATCGGCTTCTCTCTGCTCCATCCTTGATCGTTCCCCCTCATTATGTTTTAAGATATTGTGGTAACGTTCCTGGATAAAAGAACATCATTTGCACTCCGATTATGAAACTGATGGATAAAAAACATATACCATTTAATAGTTTCCATCCCCCACAACTTTTAGGTCCATTTTAAGGCATTTGTTATGCAAGGTAAAAAGAATTTTCAGTGAGTGATATAGAGTAATATAGAAATATTGGTATAAAAGTGAAAAGTGAGGTACTATCTGGTCTGATCTAATTTCCGTAAAGCAGCTACTATCATCCACATACCTTTTTTAGGTTCCAAGAAAAAAGGTTAATTTTCTAAGTCTGATTTTTGAAGGGCTCCAAATGACTTCATCCACATGAAGAATTGGAGTTCCTGATTAGGGATATTTTACATGTCAATCTATTGTTTGTCATCTATGTGTTAACATATCCTTGTAGACATTTATAGATAGATTTGAGATTTATGATATTGGGGAAGGTTAAATAGGGATTATGATCTACTGTATATTTATTTTTGTGAAGGATACATTTCTTTGTCAATAAAGACATTGATTTATATAAGAACGCCATCTAACTATGAGATGGGACCTAGAAAGTAAAAAGAGTCATCCTACAAAGTTTTTGCTACTGTTTTGGGTTTTATAGCATTTGATTTATAATGTGTTATGATCTTGAATGTATTATATGGTAAGGGGGTCATTGTGTACGTAGGTGTTAATATGATGATACTGGTCTGCAAATTTTGGGGAATTATAAACATCTGAGATATATTTTATATATGTGTATATATGTGTTTATATATACCCGATCGTCAGTTTAGAGTTAGCCATGAATATCGATATAATTATTACTCTCACTTTGGCGCACACGGCAATACCTGACATGTATAGTGCCATATATAGATCCATGTATAGTGGATCTCAGAGGCATTTAATGATATTATTTCTTGTCGTTGATTAACAACATACACATTACATCTTGCTAGTTTTTACACTTTGTGGTCATTTAGAAAGCATGGTAAAGCTAGAATTCTCCTTTAGTAATGTTGGCCTATTCATTTATTATGCTTTCTCACTTATTACACACATAACTTCTAGACCTCAAGAATTTTTTTAGATGAACCATTAATTCAGTATCCGTCAGATGCCAAATGTACAGTCACTAGTCCCCAAAATCCCAGACGTTTTCTTATGGGAAAGTTGTAACTGGTTGCTATTATTATACTTGGCTAATTAAGTCCATGTTGGAATATGACCTGAGGTTACATAGTTTTAATGCTTTGCTGATGTACGGTGGACTGCAAATGGAGAGCATCAAGAGTGAGAAACAACTGAGAGGAGTAGGACTGGAAATGCAGCAGCCTGATACACTTGGCAAAGTGTCCCCTTTTGATAAGATGATTTTTTTATATGGAATAGCAATTGAGTAAGAGGCGAAGACAGGAAGCTGAGGTCCTGGGAAGATGACACCAGTACTTTTCCCCTTTTTATTGGATGCTGTCAACATTTTTTTTTTTTTTTTTTTTAGTTTTATAACAAAGAGGGCAGCATTTTATCAGATTAGGACAATTATTTAAGACCACTGTAAGTTTTTAGGATTTTTAATATGTTGTTTATGACACATTAATTATTTACAGAAAAATGTATCCCATAGCATATTTATTACAAATGCATTGGATGGGAATAGACCTTGTTTCTATATACAGAATATTGTAACGTAAGCTAAATGAAAAGGAAATGGCTTTAAATAGCTCAATGAGGCATATCGGCTTACAGTGTCATTCTAAATGTTAGCAGTTCTAGAGTTTTATTAGGTTATTTAAAAGGTTTACTTCCCAGGGTGACCGCAGCAGGGTGAACTCTATTTTCATGCATCTGATCTTTTATACCTTGCTAATAAAATATTATTTACCTAATCATATGGAAATTGGAGTGCTAACTATAGCACGATGTAATTATTTAGATCAGTAATAAAATCAGCTTCCTATATGTATACCATACCATTGTTATGTTTATTTGTGTTCCTGGTTATTTTAAAAAGATACCTGTTGTGCACTAATCACTACATTGAGGCTTCAAAACTCTTCTTGGCTTCTTCATTACTGCAGAAAACCCAGTCTGCAACTGTTTTGCATATCTACTTTTGATGGTTTCATCAGCTTCCAGTTTTTCCTGAGTTTTTTCTTCAGCAAGTGCTGTAAATGCTGCCTTCTTATCTCACCGTTACCTTTCTACTACCTATGACAAAATCTCTAATGTGACACAAGGAACATACGATAGCTAAACCCAAGAGCAACAATGTGTTATATTGTCGCTTACCAGTCCTTAGATGTAATGGCTGCATTAGTTTTCTTTTCTTTCAGGAAGTAAAAAAAGCACTTGTAGCTGCTGACTTTTAATTTTCCCCTATCACTGCAAAGTTCCTCTTTAAGTTAGTTCATCTGCTAACTCTTTATGCAAACGCTATAATTTGTGCAAAACAAACTAGGAGTAACCAGCAGTTAAAGCTAAGCTCTGGTCACTAAAACCTCCTTTTTTAATATATTCTTTAATAGCTGCAAAATTAATAAATCTACTGTGTATGCACCAAATGCACTTGTAAATCCAGATATACCTAGTAAAAGTTGTAGTGGCATCATCACTGTGCTGTACATAGCCTGTGCAGAGCTGTATGAAAGACCCAGCAGGCTCCACCCACTACAGACTGCTTACAGTAAAGTACAGGAGAGGTGGATACAAGACCAATCACCCTGCACAAGGAGAGAGAGCAGCAGTGACTGGTCTTTATTACGGGAAGCTCCTGCACAGAGGCAAAATTTCACACTGGATTATTGTACAAATCTGGAAGGAATACACAAAACACACCAAGATTCAATTGACAATAAACATGCCTTTTTGTATTTAGACAATATTTGCTTATCCTTGAGTTCAGCTTTAAGAGCTTTCCATTTATTTATGTATTTTTTACCCTGTGTGTTTTATTCTCTGGTTTCTATTATTTTAATAATGGATTTCTTTGGTTGTTAAGACAGTAATAACAATCCTTAACATTTTGCATTGTCTTTAAAAAAGAATTAAAGACCACAGGGCCTTCTAACAGGCCTCTGTTTATGGCAACAGAACAGCTGCTGCTAATTAGCGGCTGAAGAAAGCAAGACGTTTGTAAACAGCCTTTAATACGAAAACGGGCCAAGTGCAAAGTGAAAACATAAAGAGCTGTGGGTTAGATTGAGGATTGGATAATGGCAGAGCATGGTGGTAAGCTATGTAATCAGAAGATTTATCCCTAATGGTGTTCCAAGGGCATAATAGTTTCAATCAGGGGGTCCTGACATCTAGGAAACTGTACCATAAGATTATCCAAAGTGCAACCAGGCAGTGTGGTCCTTTCTTCCTCAGGCAAGTGTGACTGAACTATGTCAACATCTTCTATGGCTGTCATATTATGAATGTGAAATTCATGAACAAAGCATAGGTATGAGGCCACACTAGAAGTCTATCATATTTCCTTTTAAAGCAGCAATACAAGCCAACAAGGTAAACCTTTCCATTCTTTGCATTTGATATTAATAATTTGATTATGGCAGGGGTAAGTAGGTGGTCTTCTCCCTCCCCAGTGAACTGGTTTTAGGGGTCCTACTGGACCCTTAACCAGCTCACCAGTACATGTGTGTAAGACAAGTTTTAAATAACACACTACACCAGAAATAAATGTTTATTAAATCAAATTTTAGATAGCACGTTGGAGGAAGAAGACAACATATTCCTTTTTCCTCACTGCTCAAATTCTCTTTCGAACAATGCCATATTTCCTGTGTTGGCCATGATTTATGTGTCTAGGAAACTCTGAGATGGAGTTCCCTTTGAGGTCCTTCCCCACATTGGACTTCCAAATACCATCCAAATATGGACAGTGATGTGACATATTTGCTAAAACGTCACAGGGAAATCTATTCCCAGAGAAAACCATGCCCAGTATTTGAAATCTGATGTGAGATTGAGCAGTGAGGCGGGAAGACTACGTACACCTTCCTCTGACCGGCCAGTACTGGATGGGACAACCAAAGGCATCTCCTGCCACTGCTGAAACCTGGAACGGTAAATATTAGTTAAAAAGAATAATAACGTAATTTTATTTTTGTGTTTCTCTTTTTTTTTTAAACTACAATTACTTGATTGCACTGAACTGTAAAAACAGTTTACTGGGAGAGGGTGACCACCTACTTGCCCCCCCTTGTGGACAGATAGGGGGAGATACCCCCCCTCCCCCCCCCTCAGTCTTGCCTAGGGGCACCAATGCTTTGGAAGGGAACCGCTGTTATTTTGAAGAACCCCTCTCAAAGCACCCCCACATGCTGGAGTGCATGTGGCCTGGTATTCAAATCATGGTGGGGTTACATGTTTGCCTCCCCTAGTTATTGGCATACCAGCCAACAAACCTGCCATGAGAGGCTGTTTAGATCTTGGATGGGGGGGCACACTATTTTTTAACAGTATACAAATATTTAAAACAATTTAAACTGTGTAAGTGGTGACCCTGTATTAAAATTCAGGTTCCACTGCTTTTTCTGCATTTTTTGAAGATTCATATTAAGAAAATGTTATTTGCCTAACATTTACATATGCGCCAATTTACTTAATATCCTTATGTGTAGCCTTGCTAGCCTGGAACAGCATGCAATAGATTGGGCCAACAATAATTCCAGCTACACCAACACTGCCTTCCATATGGGAAATCACTTGCCTGCTAGGGATTAAGAAAGCATGTTAGCCCACAGACTTCAATCAGGCTCCCCTAATATAGCGGATTTAAAAACAATCCTGTTTAAAGTGATGTTATTGGACAAAACTAATATTATAAGACATATATCACTTCATACCAAAAAAATTATTTGAAACCTGGTCCAGCTACCTAAGTTCTGAGCTGGCTGGAAATCAACTTAGAGATGTAATGGCTACTTTTAGGCACACAATTTGATATGAGACATAAAAACTAAAAGTTATGCTGGGTTGTTAAGAAATATTCTAATGGCTCATCTCTAGAGGTGTAAAGAAATACTTAGGCGGGAGTTCTACCTTAGGGCTTCAAATGCATTTGGAGTTATGATATGCTGAGATAAGGAGAGGTGATTAGTGGTGATTATTGTGTGTACTGTCTCTAGTTTTATGATTTTGACTATACCTGGTTGATGACAGTTCTCTTACATTTAACATTTCAACAATAGGTTGGGTTTGAAGGGTATCCAGGTGGCCTAGGTATTTAACTGCAATTTTCGTAATTCTATGGGATCAATGTTTAGGGAGACGGCAGATGAACTGTGGACAGTAGAAACAGAGAAATTGTCCAAATGAGCCAAAAAAGAAAATACCAGTGCTTGAAGCAATTTCTTCTAAATGTGTTTGTCATGTGGCTAAGTCTAGATGTGAAAATATTTTTGGATAGCAGAAGAATAATTCTGTGTTTTGAGCTGTAGAACTGGAATTCACTGAAAAAAGTAACCTGCGTACAAAATGTGTAGAAGAGTAAGCTACCAGCACACCAAAGGTCCACTTTATTAATACCTCTTATCCGTCCTTATGTAGTCCCCTCATAAGGCAAAAAATAGCATGACACACTATGGTCACACTCATTTTTGCCTAATGAAGGGACCACATAAGGTCTCAAAATCTGATGTTGAATAAAGGCAGATTGATAAAGTGGACCTCTGATGTTCTGGTGGCTTACCCTTCTAAACATTGATCCATGCAGTGTCATCTGCAGGCCATTTCAGCACCCACTGAAATATTCAAAGTGGGTTTCCGTACTGGAGTGGGATGGGATATTTACATAACTGGCGTACAAAAGACTCCAGGGAAATCTAAAACTCCCATTTAGGTAATGTATAGTTGCTAAAGTTAGTTTACAATTCTGCTGCCTCTAAACACCTGTAATGCTCCCAAATATTTAATTTGCAATCACTCCTAGAGCAGCAGTAGGGCTCATTCAGACGGACATATGAATGAACGCAAGATCTTGCTGGCAGTGTTTAAAAGTTGTCAGTTTGCTGTATGCATGTAAAGTTTGTGCTACGTCTACATACCTATAGCATATGTTGGCCCTATTGTCCGCTGCCGTTGCTCAAGGCTTGTGTGTCAATATCAACAATATGTAACCAGAAGCACATGCATCAATGATTGCACACTAATAATGTGGACATGTCTGCCCCGAATAAGTCATTCATGTAGTGGGTGCACATGCACAGAATGGCCTTGGCCAACTCTGAATGACTGAAGGCACAGGTCATTCTGTGCGTACACTACCACATTGTTGACGTTGACACATCGGGCCTGAGCAGCAGTAGTGCCAATAGTTGCATTGAAACTGTATGCTGTACGCATGTAAATCTTAGCACAAATGTTTACATATATACAGCGTATATAAAGCTGAGATTTAAGGCCCCGGACACAGCTGTGCCCCTGTCCATGAGCCCTTAGGCCTGGTTCACACCTGGGTGTTTTACAGCGCGTTCCCACGCGCTGTAAAACGCTCAACATGTGAACCAATAATTGCCTATGGGCATGGTTCCCACCTGGGCGTTTTACAGCGCATAGGAACGCGCTGAAAAACACCCTACGCCCAAAGAATTACAGGAGCTTCTTTGGAGCGTGTTGCTGCGCGTTTCCATTGGTATTCCCGATTGTGGATCGGGGTTAACAAAGCGGTAACCCCGAGCCACACTTGGGAATACAGCATACAGGTCTTACCTTGTCCGCGATCCCCGGTGTGTCCTCCCGGCGGCTGCCGACTTCCGGGTTCCATCCCTTGCAAGCGGCCACATCGCAGGGGGTCGAGCAGAAAAAATACGCTCAGGTGTGAACCCAGCCTTAGAGTACCTGCACTGACTATCCAAAAGGTACATAGGTCAGGGTTAATTGACTCCAGGGTTAATTGACTCATTATAGCTGCAGCTAGGAGAAAAAGCAGATGTGTGTATATCCTGTTTTGGGAGCAGCGTCTGATATTGGTGCCTCCTGTCTCTGCCCTATTTGGAGGAGACAAATAGATGATGTCCTCCTCATTTGGAGTGGTGATGTAGAATTATTACTGAGACACAATTCAAAAGAATGCTGGGGAGAATGAGACTATAAATGTAATCATTGTAATCCCTGTAGTATCAATAGTTACATTTATATGTTCATTCCCTACAACAGACTCTAGAATTGCAACATTGTAACTCTTTAAAGAGGACCTTTACCCATATCTTAAATCTAACAACAAACACACCTTTAGAACTGTTTATTAATGACAATCTACAAACACATACACATAGATAACTGCAGGCTTTATATTCTCTGTATACCTTATTTCTCTTTTCTTCCCCAGTCTTCTCTCTTTACTTCCTGGAACTCTGGCACATGTGACTAGGACATGTGACCATGCACATCATCTTAGAGGAGGAACATGAGATTTTCCAGCAATGCTTTGCTGATGTAACATTCCCAGGCTACAACGCTTGGGCAGGCTTACATCATTTGTGCCAAAATGGACCAGGAAGTGGATAAACTCTATTTGTAAGTAAAGGAAAAACATGTTTGATTAACTAATGAATGTGAGATGATTTTAAATCGGCATGCAGAGCTGCATGCTGATGTGATTTTATAGTGAAATGGGGTAAAGGTCCACTTTAATGTATTTATTCCCTATGCTCCTCAGCTCCATCTAGTGGCTGTAATGCGGTATTTGAGCCAAAGAGAAATTACACTAAGAACATTCTTTTTAGCTCTATTCTCATAACAGCTGGTTAACTTGCACAGAGCAAATTTTCATACAGTTTTGCTAGATGAATAGCTATGCAAATTATTTTTATTAATAGACCCTTAAATGTTGCTATGAATATACCATTGGTTATAAACCTCTGTAGTATAGTTTAGGTGTGTGACAGAGGTAGAGCAGATGACACTCATAATATCAAGCACTTTCGGAGCCGCACATTGTCCCCTTCATCAGGCTCAGAGTTGTCTACTCTGAGCCTAATGAAGAGGACCCTGTGCGGCCCCGAAAGTGCTTGATATTCTGAGCGAACTCTGTCAATAAGTGGATTTGGACTGACTTAAATTCTGTCGTGCTGATGACATCTTTATTCAAAGTTGTACTGTGTGCGGCGCCATCCGCGGTCATTTCTAGCACCCATCCATACTTTGGGATTTTCTGGTAAGGAGCGCTACAAGATCTATGGACAGAGGTAGAGCAGAGACTTACTAGAGAATTTAGTCAAGCCATTGTGAGAGTAAGGTTCAGTTTCATGTTCGTATGGTTTAGCAATTAGTAGTTGGTGGTGCCTTGTAACTGCTGAAATCTCAGGTCTTGAACACTGTATGGGTATCTGGAAAACACACATTATATTACTAACAAGCTTATTTTGTTTTGTACAGAACCTAAAAGTAAATGACTCTCAAAATAGAATTTCAATGTTGCTTATAATCTACCAAACTGGGAATGCATCGAATGAAGGGTAGCAAGCCCTCTGGGGTAGCCACTAGAGGGCATGTAAAGAATGATTTACCACCAAGAAAGCAACACCGATAAATAGAATGAAAAGGACATGCATTCCTGGCTGTTAATCATGTGACAAAAATACCTTCTACCTCTTTTAGTATATCCATACTATGTCATGTCATTTATACCCATAGAAGAGAAGTGCTACTGAAATCTAAGCACATATGACCTGCTTATTCAGCTAACCTGATCCAACATGATGCTTAGACATTTCATCAGTCAAAATGATTGTTGTATGTGTCGGGCAAGTTTACCTGTGTTAATAAAAGTAGAGAGGTCACATTGTCAGCATTTACGTCAGTTTGCCGTGGTTCATAAAACTGGTATAAATTGGCTAAATCCATTTCAAGTGTATCAGAATAAAAATGCACAAAGTCTTACAGTTTGTTTTATTTAAAATTTGCAGATTGCAGAGCTATAGGCCTGACTAATTTAGGGGCATATTGTTCCTCTGTAGAGAGACCACTGCTTTCACACAAAGAGCAAAGGTTCTGATCTGCAGCTGCTGATAGGGGAGAGGCTTATCTACTCAGTCTGTGGCAAACCGTAGGACATTCAACACCTTGTGTTTTGTCGCACCTGAAATACATTTAGCTTATTTAAACTGAAAATTCAGTTGGGCCATAAGACTTCATAGGTGTGAATTACATCAACATTCGTGAGGATTTTTATGTTAATACGTGCATTGTGAACAAGTGCAGAAAGCTACTCGGTTGTCTGTTTATGGGGATCATCTTCATTTATTGGCCCATTCTTTGAAAGTAGGGTAGTATGTTTTAAGGTGCCCATACACTGTACGATTCTCGTACGAGAATCGCGGTAAATCCCGCGATCGTACGATAATCGTACAGTGTATGGAAGGCGTGCGACCGTTTCTACTGTACAGTCGCACGTCTTCCGTCGAACAAGCAGGCTTGAAAACCCGTGGAGAATCGTACGATTCTCGGCGGGATAGTGGCCTGCTTGTTTGACAACTGCCGAACGGGCACGTGTGCACACTGCCCGTTTGCAGTGATCGGAAGCCCGCCCCTCACTGCGGTCATCGGGCTTTCGATGATCGCAAGTACGATCTGCCTGTCCAAGATGGGCAGATCGTACGAGCTTTTAATACGCTTACGACCATCGCAAGACAAAAGTCTTGCGAAGGTCGTAAGGTGTATGGGCACCGTTAGTTTACCTAGTTATAATCTGGCAAGTTCAGGGTCAATGTTTAAATATGAGAGTATTATATTAATGGCAACTCACTATGTACTTAACCCGCAAACTGGTTGGATCTCCACCTAAAGCTTGTAGATATTATTGTGTAAGAAGCTGGGTGTTTGGAGCAGAATCAGTCTCTCGGTGCTGCAGTCCCATGTTAGGTCCACAATTCATTAAACAAATGCTTATTATGGCTTAGCTAGTGATTGTAGCCTGGCACACCTTCTCAACATAGAAAATGGCCTCAGCCTTGCTCTTTAGTCCAATAATAAAGTGAAACAATGCTTTGTATGCTACCTGATTATGGGTTTCTTTGCCTATTAGCACTTTAGTGGTGATCTTAGGGCCTTATGACAAGGGAATGATAGAGGTATATGATTGTGTAAAAAAATTAAGCAGCATTTATGCAAATTATTTTTGCAAATGATAATTTATCCCTTTACCCAAATTCTAGCATGAATATATCCATGAACCTATGTTTTCACTGGGGGTAATTTTATCAAACCTGGAGCAGACAAAATCTGGAGCAGCTGTGCAATGCAACCAATCAGCTTCTCTCTTCAGTTTGTTCAGTTAAGATTTGAAAATGAAAGAGAGAAGTTGATTGGCTACTATGCACAACTGCTCCAGATTTTGTCTGCTCCAGTTTTGATAAATTCCCCTTGCAGTGTTTCCAGGACTACTCCTGTGAAATTTAAAGTGGAAAGTTCAGTCTTACTGATTTTCTTAACCAGTTTTCTGTGTACATGTGATGTAATATTATGAATTATGAAAATGAACTGATTTCAAATATAAATCCCTGAAAAATTAATAAGGCACCTGTTTAAAAATATATGTTTATTGAAATTACACAGTGTTGTTTAGCAGTGCAGAAGTAAGACCACTCATGCATTGCTAAAAATATTCAGGGGTGTCTATGTATAGGATCTTTTAGTTTGTGTTTGTTAAGCACCATAGTGACATATCCTAGGAATGTACATATATAGCATGCTTCTGACATGTATCTTGTTAAACAGGAGAACATGCTTTTCTTTTATATGTATTTAGTACAGTAGTTCAGGTACAAAACATGACATAGTGCCTGTCACACAGTTGGATACAAATGATTGCCACTTGGCAGGCTCAACACACAGCAATACCTATGTATGAGCTAATCCGTGTGCACGCACAGTCTTAGTTAAAGTGACATTAAACCTTCAGATTTTTTAACATAAACCAATACTGTAATGTGTGCCTTACTGTAATCCATGGTAGTTTCCCTTCTCTTTGCTGCTCTTCCTTTTTAAATCGTCATGTCTTCTCATGCTTGGGGAGAACTTCCCTTTTGCAGCTCAGGGCCTCTTCCTGTAGTGCTGCTCAGGTTACAGACCTATACAAACCTATACACAGACACCATATATCCAATCCTGAGACAAGGCAGTCTGCTGCAAAACAGAAGTTCTGCCCAGCATGAGAACAGATACAGATTTAAAAGGAAGAGCAGCAAAGAGAAGGAATCAGCCATGGATTACAGTAAGGCACACATTACAGTATTGTTTTATGTTAAAAAATCTGAGGGTTCAATGTCACTTTAACTACTGTATATCATCTTCTCATATTTGCATTAATGCTGGTTTTACTTTCAAGTGGTTACAGAAACTTGTTACCACACAGCTTTGGAAACATTTTCTATGTGGATTTTCTTGTTTTTAAAGTTCACCCAGAGAAAGAATAAGTAGGCTCTCACGGGCAGGGTCCTCCTTACCATCTTGTCATAATGTGTATTGTAACTGTAATATCTACCTTATATTGTAAAGTGGTGTGCAAACTGTTGGCGCTATAAAAATCCTGTATACAGTGGCGTACCTACCCCCATCGTGACCCATGAGGTTGCTATGGGGGAGAGGGGGGCCTGGTCAGGAGGCCGGAGCGCAGCAGCAGAGGTGGAGGAGAACGGGGCCCGGCAGCGCCGTTCTGGCAGCAGAGGAGGTCGGGGCCCAGCAGCGGCGGTTGAGGAGGTCGTTGTGGCAGT
>NW_017306616.1:160836-194860 GCF_000935625.1 Nanorana parkeri | reverse complement strand
GGGAATGACGGGTAAGAGTAGCTGCGCGTGCAGGGAAAGGGACTCCGACCAGCCCACCTGAGACCCTGCACAGCCCACCATAGAGTGGGCTGTGCAGGGTCTATGATGGGCTGTGCAGGATCACTCTGAGGTGGGCTGTGTGGGGTCTATGGTGGGCTCGGCAAGGTCTCAGGTGGGCTCTGCAGGGTCACTCTCAGGTGGGCTGTGTGGGGTCTCAGGTGAAGGAGGCCAATGGTGCAAGGTCTATGGTGGGCTATTCAGGGTCTCCTATGCAGGGTCTCAGGTCGGCTGTGCAGGGTCTATGGTGGGGTTTGCAGTGTCTATGGTGGGCTGTGCAGGGTCTCACGTAGGTCACTGCCAGGACCTCTAGTATGTTCAGATCCGGTTAGGAAGCTGTACCTTTTTTTTGTGTTCCAGTTTTGCTATGCATCCCGCTGCGATATTTACCCTCTGTTTATTACAACCTGTTGACAGTACCCTCCCCTCAACGACCCCTTCCCCGTGGAGAGGGACCTGGTTTAGAGGGAAAACGAGCATGGAAGGATCGCAACAGAGCGGAGGTGTGAACATCTTCAGATGCCACCCAAGAGCTTTCCGCCGGACCATAGCCTTTCCAATGAACCAAATACTGCAAACAGCCCCTAGACACACGGGAATCAATTATACTGAAAATAACATACTCCTCATGGTCGTCAACTATGGCAGGTCTAGGACGGGCAGTAGAAGAAGTGAAGTGATTGCAGATTAGTGGCTTAAGGAGTGAGACATGAAAAACATTGGGAATGCGCGTCTAGAGCGTAAGATACTGGATTGATCTTGCGAAGGATACCATATGGTCCAACGTATCGGGGAGCCAGCTTGTTGGTGGGAACCCAGAGGTGCAAATTGCAAGAGGACATCCAAACCCCGACCTGGTAGGATGGAGCGGGCATAGGGCTGCAGCTAACGATTATTTTCATAATCGATTAGTTAGCCGATTATTAAGTTCGATTAATTGGATTAAAAAAATGGCTCCGGTAATGGACTACTAGTTTGTACTGAGATTGTAGTCCATCACGGGAGCAAGCCTGGAGTGGTGGAAATAAAAAAAAAAGTGTGGTGTGCAATATAGTACATTATACAGCAGCGCAATGCAGAATACCAGCAGCTATAGAGGAATACAGCAAATCGCAGCAATAGTCCATTATACTATAATCGTCTATTGCTTGGATTTGTAGTCCTCTGTAGCTGGTGTTATTCTGCGTTGCGCTGTATAATGTACTATTGCTAGCATTTGTTGTATTCCTATATAGCTGCTGGTATTCTGCATTGTGCTGTATAATGATTATACAGCGCAATGCAGAATACCAGCAGCTATATAGGAATACAACAAATGCTAGCAATAGTACATTATACAGCAGCGCAATGCAGAATACCAGCAGCTATATAGGAATACAACAAATGCTAGCAATAGTACATTATACAGCAGCGCAATGCAGAATACCAGCAGCTATATAGGAATACAACAAATGCTAGCAATAGTACATTATACAGCAGCGCAATGCAGAATACCAGCAGCTATATAGGAATACAACAAATGCTAGCAATAGTACATTATACATACAGTGTATAATGTATTTCTCGGTGCGGTGGGGAGGCGTGTCGCGCGGCAGGCCCAGTCACACCAAGAGTGAGGGAGCTCACTGCGAGGAGAGGAGCAACGGCGTGTGCGTGGCTTCTTTGTCATGTCCTTTGTGCGCGGCGTCACACACCGCGCCCTCCGGACACGACGAGTCATGTGTGGAGCCCCGAACAGGCTAACATATCAATAGCCGATTAACCGATGATGGCAAACGTTGACAACGTTTTCCATCGTCTATTTTAATCGACGTAATCGATTAACTGTTGCAGCTCTAGTCTGCGATCCGCCTGGTGCTTCTAGTCTCGAGCTGCACGTTGAAAACACTCCTGGACCTGTACCCATGTGGAGCGGAGCTCTTGAAGGTGGTCCTCCAGAGACGGTAACCTTTGGGATTGGATGAATCAGGCAACACAGCAGGTCAAAACCCAAAGTTCACCAGGAAGGGTGAAAGGCGAGTGGAGAAGTTGACGTGGCTATTATGAGCGAACTCTGCCCACGGTAACAGGTCCGACCAGTTGTCATGATGGTCTGAGATGTAACACCTTAGGAATTGCTCCAAGGCTTGGTTAGCCCGCTCTGCAGCACCATTGGGGATGGTAAGCCGAGGAGAAGGAAAGCTGTATCCCCAACTGAGCACAGAAGGCACTCCAAAACCGAGAGACAAACTGGCTGCCCTTATCCGAGACAATGACCTGAGGTACCCCATGCAATCGGAAGACCTCACTGACAAAAATGATGGAAAACTCATGGGCAGAAGGAAGTTTTTTTAATGGAACACAATGAATCATCTTCGAAAATCTATCTACCACCATGAGGATAGTCGCGTGGCCTTTAGAATTAGGCATGTCCACAATAAAATCCATGGATAAGTGTGTCCAGGGGCAGATGGGCTGCAACTATCCCACAGGAAGGTGGCGGGGGTTTTTGGATTGAGCACAAACCTGACACGAAGCTATGTCAGTACGGATCCCCGGCCACCAAAACTGTCTAGTCACAGACCAAATCATCCGATTCCTGCCCGGGTGGCCTGAAGCTTTGGCATTGTGGTATATGGAAAGGAGCTTAGTTCGGAGATCTACTGGTACAAAGCATTTTCCCACCGGTCTCTCCGGAACAGCATTGGACTGAGCAGCCTAAATTTTTCCCCCCCAAGTTGACGTCAAACTGGAGTCTACTGAGGCAAGAATGCGATTAAGAGGTTCAACAGGAACAGGTTTAGTATCCTCCTTGGACAGTATGGCAAACTGGCGGGACAGGGCATCAGCTTTAATGTTCCTAGACCCAGGCAAATAAGAAACAATGTAGTTGAAATGAGACAAGAACAAGGCCCATCTGGCCTGCCGAGAGGATAGTCGTTTGGCCTCTGAGAAATAAGTAAGATTCTTGTGGTCCGTGAGTATTGACACAGGAACAGTGGTCCCCTCAAGGAGATGCTGCCATTCCTTGAGAGCCAAGATGATTGCCAACAATTCCCTGTCGCCAATCTCATACTTGCACTCAGCCGGAGACCGTTTCTTAGAAAAGAACCCACATGGATGAAGTTGGCCCTCGGGTGAAGAACGTTGAGACAGGAGGGCGCCTACTCCTGTCTCAGACGCATCCACCTCCAATATGAATGGTAAGGCTGGGTTGGGGTGGGCTAACACCTGGTGCAGTGGAAAAAGCCAATTTCAACTTTTCAAAGGCTTGTTCAGCAGCTGGAGAACAGGAAATAGGGTTTGCACCCTTCTTAGTCAAGTCAGTGATGGGTTTGAGCAGTGTGGAGAAATTTTTGATGAATTTACGATAATAGTTGGCGGAGCCCAAGAATCGTTGGAGCGTAAACCAACTAGTCGAGGCCATTGGAGCATGGCTGCTAATTTCTGCGGGTCCATGGAAAACCCCTTGTCTGAAATAACATAACCGATGAATGTGACTTGGATTTGATGAAACTCACACTTTTCGAGTTTACAAAATAGCCCATTCTCCCGCAGACGTTGGAGTACTCGAGCTGCATCCAACCTGATGGTTGGCCAGTGAGGGAGAATGGATGAGTATATCAAGATACACTACAACACATTGTTGAAGCATATCGCACAACACATCGTTTATGAATCCCTGGAAGACAGCCGGAGCATTGCATAACCCAAAGGACATTACCAGGTTCTCATAGTGGCCTCTTCGGGTATTGGATGCCGTCTTCCATTCATGGCCTTTTTTAATACGGGTCCAGTTTTGTGAAAATCTTAGAACCCTTGAGTCGATCAGAGTTCAGTGATGAGGGGGATCGAATACGCATTCTTAATAGTAATATGATTGAGCCCTCTATAATCGATGCATGGTCGAAGCTCCCCTCCCTTTTTGACAAAAAATAATCCAGCCCCAGCAGGGGACATGGATTTGCGGATAAACCCTTTGGCTAGGGCGTTTGAGACATAATCCTTCAATGCTTTGTTCTCCGCAACTGAGAGGGGATACACTCTACCACGAGGAGGGACAGACCCAAGGAGAAGATCAATGGCACAGTCGTAAGGTTTGTGAGGAGGAAGAGTACTGGCCAGAACCTTATCAAACAGATACGAGAACTCCCTGTACTCTTTAGGCAACTCAGACAGATGCAGTACATAGGAGTCTCATGGGTCTTCGCAAGTATTTGGCAGAACATTGATCAGACCAGGACAAAATCTCAGACCTTTCCCAATCGAACCTGTGATTTAAGGAGCCCTGGGGACGAGGAAACCCCACCTAAGATCCATCCCCTATGGAGTCTTGGGTGCCAGCGTTTCCCGGCCGTGTGGGACATGACCTCAAAAGATGACCTGTGAGGACGCAGTAGAGACATAGCCCCTTCTCGTCTCCTATAGGCCCTTTCAGCCTCGGACAAACGTGTAACTCCCAGTTGCATGGGTCCAATACCTCCAGTGGACAACTCACCAGACGGTGAGGATGGAGAGGGAGGTGTGGGAGGGGAGGAAAATGAGGGAGCCAACTTGTTAAGAGGCCTACGCAGGCCCTCTTTAAACGAGGGCCTCTCACAGAGTCTGGTGTCAATGAGAATCAGGAATGACACCAGCTCCTCCAGATAGCTAGGCAATTCCTTAGCAGCCACTTCATCCTTGATATTATCGGAAAGACAATGGAAGAAGGCTGCCACCAATGCCTCATTATTCCAGCCTACCTCTGCTGCTAGGGTATGGAACTCTATGTCAATGAGGATATCAAGAACCCGACCTTTGCCCTGTCGCCAGGAAATGCCTGCGGAGCCAACTCAAAATAGATTCCCACCTGGTTTAGGAATCCGCAGCACCCCCATAGAGTTGGGGTAAGGGAGCTTGACCCGACATGCCCCTTCCAGGGGTAGGCTCGGGAGCAACGGAAGGACCAGCAGGGGTAGTGGCAGGGCCCGGAGGCGAGGCATTAGCTGGGTCCAAATGAGCCGTGCGAGAGAGCAGGGTCTGCAGAGACTGAGCGAATCGCTCCATTCTTTGATCCTGCGAATCAAGCCTGAAAAAATAGTCTGCAACGGAGAGGGACTAGGGTTTACGCTAGCACCGCCTGGATTCATGGCCCTTGCGTAATGTCAGAGCACAATGAAGACCAGATAAGCAAAAGGTGCTAGTTAAAATATTTATTAAGAACAGAGTCCACAGGAGCAAGCAGAATCTTAAACCGGAACAAGCCAGAGTCAGGAGCCGGAGTGGGTAGTCGTCCAAGCCAGGTCAGGAACAAGCTAAGAGCAGGAGCCAGGAAATCAGCGTGGTCAGGAACAAGCCAGGAGCAGGAGCCAGAGGAGAACGTCAGCCAGGATCGGGTCATACACAGAATCAGGATACTCAGAGCAGCAGGAATGCACTAGCAGGACGACCACGCAAGGGCAAGGTGTGGAAACAGGTGAGTAAAATGGCAGCCAAGCCAGAATTCTGCAAACCAGTAACGTCAGGGTGGAACCCTGACATGTATTACTAGAGCCATAGCCAGATTTTATTGTGGAATTGCCTAATTGTAAAGGCTCGACTATCCTCATGGTGGTAGATAGATTTTCGCAGATAATTCATTGTGTTCCATTAAAAAAACTTCCTTCTGCCCATGAGCTTGCATACTTCTTCCTGAATCTTGATGTCCTTTGTGTATATCTTACAGATCTGTTCAGTAATCCAGCATGAAACAACAACTGTACTTTGTCTGTGTGCAGGATCTTCCTGTAATACAGACAAGTCACTGCTGCTCCCTCTCCTTGTGCAGGGTGGCTGGTTTTGTTAACACCCCTGACCACCCCAGTCTTTTTTGTAGGCAATCTGTAATGGATGGACCTGCTGGGTTCCTCCCACAGCATCTGGCTGTACTTAGCCTTAGTTCCTATGAAAGCAGTAGGGTGTACTTAGTTTTTCTCACACAACTTTTGGCCATTTTGGCTTTATGTGTGTAAAATAAATAATGACACAGTGTAATATGTCAGGTGTTGTTTATCTTTGGTTGTATTTACCTTATTTTAGGACCTGCTAAGGACCAGATGATTTTTATTATGTCCTGATACTTAAATCATAAAATTTAAAGATGGTGTACTTTCTTTTTCACATTCACACCCGGTAGTGCACTTGCCATCTTTACTGTTTTTTCTTTTTCACATGACTGTATATTATTCTATTTATTTATTTTTGCTTTTTTTAATTTTACAGTTTTATATACTGTATATAAAAACAGGATATATTTGTTGCAAAACAGCTTTTCTTCTATCTGTAAGCTATTATAAGTAAAAAATCCATGTTATCACTAGTTGCACTTTGCTAATTGCTTAATGCATGATTTTATCAGTGAGCTTCTGATAAGCCTTCTGTTTAAGAACGTAGGCGCCTTTGTGGAAAACAATGTGCCTGTTACTTTAGCCCTCCCCAGGCATAGTGAGCAGTAAATGTAGCATGATAAAAGGCATATTAGGAAACCTCTCACTTCTCAAAAAATAAATATAAATGCTGCACAGTAAACAGTAAATGAAATGGCTCTTGATAAATGTGCTTGAAGGGTTTATAGCCAAAGCTTGTAAGTAGGCATATTCTTTTAGCTTACATTTTCATCACACTTACCACACAAGGTCATTGGGAACCAGGACCTTGTTTCTTTCACTCTGTGGTGTTTCCAGAATATTATTAGAAGTCAGCATACATTAGATGCAAAGTGTAATGTTAAAGAGGACCTAAGCTATCATTAGTTCTTTATTCGTATTTGTAGTGCTGGACTGAACACTAATGACATCAGATTTCTTAAGAGTTATAAAAATACATGGCATTATGTGTTGCGATATATCTTAGTGGACTTTTTCAGACACACATAGATTTGCAAGAGAGACGGAGGTTTTGTTTGTTTGTTGATAGAAACTTGGTTCATACAATGGAAATGGCCAACAATACAGCCCAAACTGGTTTTACACAATGGTGTAGCTTGTCCTGTATTGATTTGTATCACAATGGGATGGTGATCGTAAATAGTCACGCCTAGCCTGGTCAAGGCTCAAATCAAATCTTGACTACTGATGGCAATTTATGGTACAACACTGCCACCTAGAGGTGGGAAACTGTATTGCATTTTCCCAAAGGTCTAGGTGCGTAGCTTCCATTGTTTTAGGCCAGTTTTCTCTCAAAAGAAAGCCAGCAGGAGTTCACCAGCACAGCACTTCACAAGACCAGGGCTTCACAGGAGGGGACAGTACGAGGGTGCTTCACAAGACGAGAGGACTTGCTTCAAGACCAGGATACTGCAACGAGAAGCCATTCTTCCTAGGCCAAGTCCTGCTCATTACGGAATTTATTGCAGCCTAAGCTAAGTACATTTTCAGTGTTTGCCCTCCTAGAAATCATACATGTACTAGAAGATAGTGTAGTGGGTGCATGTGAATGTTTGTAGCAGCCTGTCTTGTTGATGTATTTGTTTCCTTTTACTGTAACTAAGTTTGTATACGCAGCATTTTCGCCAAGTAAAGTACTTTTAATGCTACTGGGTCAGTTTCCTTGAAGTTTACTGCAAGAACAGACAACAAATAGAAATTAAAGTTTTGCCAAGCTTTACAGCTGGGCTCATCCTTGAGATAAGCTTGACGTCTCTGGGATTTGTAGTCCAGAGCATTACACATTAAAATAAGTATCTACTTAGCATGGTGACTATTAAATTGTGCTTGTTAGTGTTTGTATAATGACTAGACGTCTCTGGAAAAATTTTTGCACACATCCACTGTTTTGATAAAAAATGCGTACTCACAATGGTGTAAACAGTACAGGCATTGGGTATTACTGGATCAAACCAGCAAGGCAAATGGCAGCAAAGTGATGAAAAAACCTGTTCGTCCGGCTCAGCTCAGTGCAGTGACATCAGAAGCTTTGCCCTACGTACGTCACGTCAAAAACACGTGACCCCTGATGAAGTCACGTATATTGACGTAACGTACGTCAAAACACGTGAGTACGCATTTTTTATTTAATAAATTGCATTTTATTGGACGTTACGCACTATGTCCTTGTCCTTTTTCTCTTTCCACCTGGATTTATACTGGTACCTGTGATCTGAGGAGACCTTATCGCATTTTTTGTGCATGGGTTTCCCTCCCTCATTAAGAAGGGAAAAAGCGCATTAGACCTAGCTCTGTGGGTCTACCTCCCAGGTGAGCACTCACTTGTTGTCATCACTCACTGGGTGGAGGTGAAGGTCTGCCTGTATTGCGTGATTATCCTTACCTGAGAGTTATATGCAGATTGGCTGCGAATCATCTGAGGAATTTTCTTGCACAATCACCATTATTTGCTTTATTTGTTTTTTCCTGGCACTCTTTTCATCTACATTGCTTTTTTGCTTGTGTGTAGATATTTTCTATGCCTCATTTGTTTGAAGGCTCATATATGTGACTCATTTATAGGTCTGTTTTTCTTTAACCCAGGTAAGACGCTTCTGACGTTGTTTGTAGTTCAGGAGTGGTCACTGACTCCAGCCTCAGTCCACTCCTTGTGAAAGTCCAACACTTTTGAATGGCTTTTTCCTGACAATCCTCTCCAGGCTGCGGTCATCCCTGCTGCTTGTGCACCTTTTTTCTTCCACAATTTTCCCTTCCACATAACTTTCTATGGCTTAATTAGCTGATTAGAGTGAGCCTAGAATATTGCACCTTTTCACAATATTCTAATTTTCTGAGATTGTGGATTTGGGGTTTTCATGAGCTGTAAGCCATAATCATCACAATTATGACAAATCAATCCTTAGACTCATTACATGCAAAGCAAGATAGTTCATCTCATATATTAGTTTCACCTTTTAAGTTGCATTAGTGAAATAAATGAACTTTTGCACGATATTCTAATTATTCGAGTTTCACCTGTATACGTTTCAATTTATTAGATGTGCATGATTATTAGCTCGGCACAATATTGTTTTTCACATTTTTCACATTTTCCAGATATTTAGTTATATCCTTAGTGCTTGGTAGCTCTTATTTTCACATTACACTTACTGGCGCTGATCCCCTTATTGTTTATTTTTATTGATGATTAAGATACTGGTGCAAAAGTCATTGCTCATTTATCATGACACAACATGTTCTGAGTACGATGTACCATGCAGACTCTGCTTAGTGCTGCACTACAGTCCATTCTTACTGCATTTTATAACAGTATAACGGGGTAGATCTTTAATGCAAATGGTATGAGTTTTGTGG
The DNA here is from genome assembly GCF_000935625.1 of Nanorana parkeri. NCBI lineage: Eukaryota > Metazoa > Chordata > Amphibia > Anura > Dicroglossidae > Nanorana > Nanorana parkeri. The sequence goes on along the minus strand of NW_017306616.1, from coordinate 185,567 downwards.
CACCCTTCAAAAAAATAATAGTAAACCATAACGTTTTATTCAGTCTTGCGAAATTGAAGGCTAAAGCTAGCCATACGTGTATAGCTTTCTCTTGTTCAGTCCTGCAGGTTTATCCCAAGACCATCTGTCATATGGTGACAACATTCATTCCCAGAGTCTTGTTGTGAAGAGCACTCCCTTTTAGAATTACAGGCTGGCATGCAGTCGCACAGCACACATTTAGACTGCATCCCTGCAAAAAGATCTACACACTTACAGACAACCACCCATCCTGTTGGTCCTCCAAAGTAGCTAGGGTAGGGCTGCCCTGATTCATACCTTTGTTCCACTTCAGCATTATGTAGTCCAGTACAGTCTGGCTACATCACTGTAGGCCCATGCACTCATCGCTAAGATTCTCACAACATTCAAGCTTTAAAACAAATATGTAGGTAAAAAGTGTATTGTTCGTCATTGCTGTCTGTGTTCCCGATATGGAGATCCACACTCTTGGGGACAGTCATCACAGAAAATGAAAAAGTCCCACATTTCGGGTTGTCGCCAGAACAGGAATAGATTGGAAATCTTCTATGGGGACGCTGATTCTAGTGACCCTGCTGACCACCAGGGATTTCTGTCACTTTGGTGGAATTTCCTCCTACTTCCTGTTGTGGCTATCGGACAGAAAGTAAAGGGAAATCTCTCCAGCAGGGCAAAGATGGCAAAAAATCTCATGGATTATTATCCTCCCTTTCCTTATACAAAAACTAAAAAAAAGTTTTGGATTCAGTTCTACTTTGTGTCTAGGTAGGGGAGATTACATTTTAGGGGTTCTTTTAGTGTAAGGTTTACCTCATAGGGGAGCTGCAGATTTTACACTTTATCTTAGATCCAGAAGCCCTGAGTCAAAAGCTACTGATGCAGGACTTCCGGTCTCCAGAACGGATTTTTTTTCTTTATGTAAGACTGCTCTATAGCAGGTAATTTGCTTAGAGCCCTGACAGTTTTCATGCAGGGTGTTTTCTTTTCATGGTTTGCTACATAAATGAGTTTGTCACAGAATATATTCTTATTTTGCACTTATTGATGGGCATAATTGATTTTAATTGCACAAATCTCCAAATAATCATTTAAAATACCTATGAGAATATGTGATCAGACAAGGGTATAATTGACAAATATCAATTCAGGTCAAGTTGGCAAGCAATGAATGCAAGTATTGATGTTATTTGCATTATGCATTATGGTTTAGAATTAAAAAAAACATTCACCAAATAAGATACTTCATCATTAATATTATTATTCCACCCTACAGATTTGTGCAGACTTGTCTCCACCTAAATCCATGCATACAATGCTTATAGGAGCTTTGCAATGCTCAAGGGTATGTAGAATATTTGCGGGCTCCGACCATACTTTTCTAGTCTATTCTGCAGACAAATACCAGTGCTATTCTGGAATCCCTTTGGGGCCTCCAGTCTGAAGTTACCCTTCAATGTTTGTAAAACCAGTGCATGTTGTGTGCCAACCCACAGGAACAGCTCAAGGGTTGATTGCTGCAATATTGCTATAAGGTACTTCTTACACATGTACGTGAGAAGGGAGCAGTACATAACAATGACTGGTTTGTGACATTTTTATGACGGCATAATGAATACATTTTATTCCAATCTACTCTTTCTCTCATTCTGTGAATACATAAGAAGCAATACATGTATACCCCATGCCAAACCTCAGCATTCATTGTGTAAGTGGCCAATTGTAAAACCCACAAAAACAATATACACTGTATATTTAACAAAGTTTTTCCTTTGCCTAGCAGTTGTAGCATAACGCAGAGTAGAGGATGGGTAGTTTTCAGCCCACTCATCCTTGTTAGCCACCAAAATAAGCTCAATCCAGTCTTCTGATATTCCAGTGAAAACAAAGGGCAGGGGTTATCCAAGTGGGTACAGAAAAGATTTTTATTCCTTCATAATGCAAGACATTTGCCCTTACTAGTGACATGTCTAGTGACATGTCAGAAAGCTGGTGCATGTTTCCACAATTGGGACAAAAACCGCAATATTTTATAATTTTTTTAAAGTAATACCAGTTTGTGAAACTGATCAAATTGTATACAGGGCAACTTTATCATTTTAAAGTTACACTAAACACAGGAGTTAAATATTAAAAATGCATTTAAGTACTTAAACTATTACCAAAAATGTACCTTATTTGTGTATCACTCAGCTGTAGATCCTCAAATCATCTCTGAATTGGTACTGACACTGTCCTTCCTTCTGGAGGGTGGCTGCTTTTGTTCCCCATGGTTCCTGTGTGTGTTGTACAGTAGCCATCGCTCCAAGCTCACTCCTGTGATAGACTATATCTTCAATACAAATTAGTAAACTAAATGTGAGATTTTTGTCCATCATGGGAGCGAAATGTACCCATGTACACCCACGCACAACCATTTATGTCTATGAGCATCTATAGACAGCAGCTGGGCTCCCTGGACACAGACAAAAACTAGAATTTTCATGCTGTATGTCCAGTGTGCCTCTGTGCATGAGCCCTAAGGGAGGTCATAAACAGCACTGCCTCTGTTTACGACGAACAAGAGAAATTCAATTGTTTTCAATCTCCTCTGTTCACATCTAAGCTGTCTGTCGCTTATAACAAAATGCCTGTAGCTCAAGAAAGCACATGATTAATTACAATTACTTTTTTAATATAGTGCCAACATATTCCGCAGCACTGTACAATTGTTTAGACAAGAGAAACAATGACAAGCATCGTTGACATAGAGAAACAGTAGGTGAGGAGGACCCTGCCCAAATGAGCTACCAGTCTAAGATAGCTTCTTTTAAGACAGAATTTAGTGTTTTGGTCTCATAGGCTTTTGACCCCTTTGTGACGGGAGACGTACACTGTATGTTCCCGTCACTAAGTGCCCAAATGACTGTTCATGTACACTGTGATTGAGCAGCTATTTGGGGCTGTGGAAACCGTTCATTAATGGATGCCTCAGTATTGAGGCATCCAATAATGAAATATTTTTGCTTTTACCAACAGCCGTTCCCTTTTAGGGATCGTGTGTCTGACAGTGAGAGGAGTACGTTGTGCACCACACTTGCTATCTCTATTAAGCAGCCGTACATTAGGAAATCCTGTTGTGTACCAACTTTTTGCTAAATGTTTCAGCATAGAAACATTTAGCAAAAGGTTTCTATGCTGAAACAAATTTTCAGGCTTCTGATAATTCTGGCAACGATCAGAAGCCTTTGGTGACACTGGTCCTGACATACTGCAGGATCAGCATGTCAGGCTCAGTTTATCTAAGGTTATTAGATTATTGGCTCTTCCTAAGTTTGAACCAGCCTAACAATACAATAGTTGGATGTGTATGTGCGTTATAATTAATCGAAATTAATCGATTAAAAAAATTTAGATTAATCGAACAGGAAATTTTTAATCATTACCAGCCCTAAAAAAATTATCAAAAATTATCAAGCAGTTATAGTGAGATTTATTCACAATGACTGCTTGATATAATAATAATAATACAAAAAAGATGTGTAAAAAAATTGTGCAAAGAATAAAACAAAAAAGTGTAAAATAATGTTTTTGTTTTTTTTGTTTTACACTATTATTAATATATAAATTTACCCCTTACAATGAAATTCTGCAGCTGAGCTGCAGATTTGTTTTTCACCCTAAAGGGTTATTTTTTTATTTAACTCCCACATGACGACAATGTTCAAAGTATGTCACTAAGCTTAGTGACAGTGACATTGTAGGCCAGATGACCACCATTAGCTTTTAGAGAAAAAAAATGAAAATGCTAGCTTTTAGTTTTAGGCTGAGAAGTACAGAAAATCTTCTGAATTCCTAGGGATGTGAGGTGTTTCCAAATAAAGGACAGCTTCAAGTAAGTTAACAAACTCTAGACCAGCGCTTCTCAACCTGTGGTTCGCAGCATCCACTTCTGCTGCGCTAGGTGAGAGGCTCCTCAGCCTCCTCCTAGCTCAGCAGTGTCAGTCAGCGGGAGGACAGCAGAGGCTGTGAATATAAAAGTGCCGCTATACACACTCCCTGGCCGCTGCAGCGACATCTAGTGGCCGGGGAGTGTGTACAACATGGCTTTTCTATTCACAGCCGCTGCTGTCCTCCTGCCTCGCATACAACGTGAGCTCTGCAGATAGCGGGCATCAAAGCAGTGCTGGGGCTGAGAAGGCTGCATGGAGAAAGAGCAGGTAAGCAGGGGCAGGGGAGGGCTTGTATTCTTGTGAGTGTGCTTCTATTTTTAGTCCCAAGTCCAGCGCCTTACTAATTCTGGAGTCCAGCGCTAGGGTCACTACAACTTCGCAAATGTTACCAAGGGCCCTAGAAAGGTTGAGAACCACTGCTGTACACTGATATGATTATTAGGTGTGTGATAGAACTTCAGTATAAAAATACATATTTATTTTTAGTTGTTAACCATAGATACCCTTTATCACCACTCCGGTAATGATGTTTATTTTCAAACTCTTTTTAAATTTGAACGTTGGCACAGTTGCGTCATTATTTTGGTTCATGCAATTAGACATTTATAGAAACTGTTGCACAGCCCTTTTAACATGAGTTGGCTGGTCACACACCACCTTGGACTTGTATTAAAACATTATTGATTTGGTGCCAATATTTACACCACAAAACTGACATATTTCCCTTTGTTAATTTCACCTGCATGGATGTATGTACTGTGTGTAAGTTTGGACAGTGCCAGGTAATGAAAAGGTATTGAGGAAACTAAGAATAGAAGACCCTACAATGTAATCCAATGATGATTTTGTTTTCAGGACACATATGGTATATGAGCCTTATTACTTTACTGCTGTAACTGAAACCTCCTTTGCCTGGGTTTAATTTCCCAAGGGCCAGACAGCCCCCAGCATTAAGGTCACATGACAGTCGGTAGGGAAGCCGAACACCTGTATATGACACATCTACTGCTCCATTGTTTTGAATTGGTGTTTTAGTGTATTTGATCACTAAAATCATGCAGAGAGGTGGGAGATCACTGGCATTCCCTGCAGAACTATGGGGATCACTCTCACTAAGAAGAGAGGTGGAGACATCCTACAAAGGTAAGCATAACATTTGGACGATGAGTGAAGGTTCTACATTTAACATACTACACTGGGTTATAGAGTGTTTGTTTCTAATATTACATTAAATCTTCTCTTTGTTTACTTCATATCAATTGAGCTACCTTTTTCTGCACATCACACATATGTATGGTGCAAACAGGGCACATAAAAAACAATTGTTATTCTATGTGCCCTGTTCACACCATACATATGCTGTGGTGTGCAGTAAAACGCAGCTCAAAGTCATGGTGTGAACAAGCCCTTAAGGTTTATTTTGCACTTTAATCAGATTTAGTTTGATAGCATGTGACACTTTTATATGAACTAGATGGACACGTGTCTTTATTCAGCCTTAACTACTATGTCAGTAAGAAAGCAATTAACTGTATTTTTTTATTTACATGTGTTGATTTTTGGCTTTGGGTATAAATTATGATAGCTGTAGGTTTTTATACTTTGTGTACAGTTGACTTGAATCAACTGTTTTAGCATAACATGCATATGTCTTGGCCTTAGTTATGCCATTGATAATTAATGACTGTGTAACATAATCATACAGAGTACAGGTGCAATGCAGGATATCATTATAGTTGTTTAACCCCTTCGTGACTGACGACGTACAGTGTACGTCGCCAGCATCGGGGCTGTTTAAACAGACTCCCGGCGACTTTTGCCGCCGGGAGTCTGTTTAAACTTGTAGAGCCGACTTCATTTTATTCTATAGGGTCTTGGCATTCAGAAAATATATAATGTTGGGGGGTTTTACGTCATTTTCAGGCCTAAAATGTGGAATATAACATGGGTGCAAAAATGGAAAAAAGGGCCTCAGTCATGAAGGGGTTAAAAAGTATATATTCAAATTTACAGATTATATCAATGTGAAACGGGTCCTTTTTTCAGGGATCATATAATTGGATCATTTGTATTCTTTGCCTGTTAGAGGCCCCAGAGTGGCAGTCATCCTGTATCACTTAAACTGCAAAGTCTGAGTTTTGCTAAAAACACTGTAACAGGTGTGAGCTGTGTGTTAAAAACTACATTCACTTTGGCACAAAAGAGCATGCAAATACTATTTTAGTGCATATTTATTTTATAGATGTTCTCTATTATCTGTTAGAGGAAGTCATATTTTTACAGTAAACTCCCAGTTATCCGGCACCCACGGGATCGGTAGATGCCGGAAAACTGTAGTTTCTGGTTGCTTAAGAGTTAATAGTAACTCTCAAGCAATTTCTAGCAGCAACTTTTTAAGAAAGTTATTTCAGATCAGCTCCTCTGCTCAGTGGGAGTACAAAAGCCAGCCTGCTATTGCAATTTGAAATGGCCAATAGCAGTCTGGATAGTGCTCCCCTTTTTTACATTGTGCTGCCGACTCTGGAATCTAGCCTCCATGCAATATGTAAACAAAGAATTTCATTAGCAGCTGAATAAATGTAGTGGCGAACAATTTTTTTTTTTAGTGCACACCAAGCAACCAGCAATTTTTTAGTATGCATCAAGCCACTGGCCGGTTGCTTGAGAGTGTTGGATGCTTGAATACCGGATAATGGGGAGTTTACTGTATTTGCCTGACACAGAGAAAGAGGTTATCAATGCTGAAATTTAGCAAACAATAAAGATTGTGTAAATTCAACCTTTGTGTGTATGTGTGTGTAATGTGCGTACATGTGTGTATACTAGTCCCTGTGTGGTCTAGTTTTTAAGAGTACCGGTACCCCTATATGTTATGGTCTCTGAGGAAGGTATCTAAATTACCGTATTTTGCAGTCTATAAGGCGCTCCGGACGATAGGACGCATGGCTTCTGTGACAGAAATTCTATGACAGAAATTGTCACAGAAGCTGCAGTTAGTGACTGCTGAGACAGGTGGCGCTGTCTCAGTAATCACACAGAGCAGACGAAGAACGTCGGTCTTCGTCTGCTCAATGGGCTCTATGGTGAGCTCCTATGGGGGATCGTGACGGGTCACAGTCCCGCAGAAGAACGGGAGACCCAGAAAACCTCGGCGGGGGGCGGACACTATCGCCGATGCCGCCGCTGCTCGATTTAATACAAGGGATCTACTTAGATCGCTTGTACAAACAGCGGCTCCCACTGTACATTCAGCTCTGCTTGTCAGGAGCAGGGCTGAATGTACAAAAAGAAACTACTCGCCCGGCGCCCGAAACTGCATGTCCCGGGTGTCGGACGATAGGTATTCGCTCCATAAGAAGCAGGCACATTTTCCCCCTCCTTTTGGGGGAAAAAAAGTGCGTCTTATGGAGCGAAAAATACGGTACTTTTGAATGATTCAATACTCTGTTGATACCACTGCTTGTGACAGAGAGTTCCAAAATGTAACCACTCTGACTGAAAAGTAGTCCCTATGCCCTGTGTGGTTAAATCTTTTCTCCACCAATCTTAGGTGGTGGCCTCTAGTCTTTCTTAGGGGGTTTACTGTAAAAAGCTTATTGTTGATGTTGCCATCACTACCAAACATTGTGTACATCAAAATCATGCTCCCCTTTTAATCTTCTCACTTCTAGCGTGAACACATTCCAGTTTAGCAACCTTGTCTCATAGCTTTGATCCTCCAGCCCCTTATTTAGTTTTTTTGCCCTTCACTGGACTCTCTCTAGCTCAAGAACATCCCTTCTGTGGATTGGTGACAAAATTGAGCTGCATACTCAAGATGTGGCCGAACCAGTGATTTATAAGGTGTCAAAATTATTGATTTTGTCTCTACAGTACATTCCCTTTTTAATGCATGACAGTACTCTGCTCGCTTTGTTTGCCGCAGCCTGGCATTGCAAGCTATTATTCAATCTGTGGTCTACTATGACCCCCAAATCTTTTTCCATTTCTGACTACCCTAGTGGAGTACCCATTAATGTGTATTCCGCTTGCCTAGGTTGAATGATAACATGGTTTAGTTTTTTTTCTAGTCCTGTAATCCAGCATTTCTCAACCTTTTTTTCAGTCACGGCATCCTTTAAAAGTGTGCAAAATCTCAAGGCAGCCCAGTCGAAAATGTAAAAAAACTAAATGTGAAAAGCGTTGCATGGCCCTCCAAAATCCATAGCAGATCCCTATGTTTGGTATGGAATTTAAGGGGGGATGCCACGCAATTAATCTTTTGATAAATGGATCTCACCATCCATGGATTAGAGTCATTTGTTGTCATGGTAGTAGAAGGCCGGCCTGCCTGCACCATGGAAGGGCCCGATGCTGTGTTAACATTTTGAGGCACCCCTGAGGAAGCCAGAAGTCACCCTTGTTGAGAAAGACTGATTTAGTTATAGGTGCTGAGCATTATAAAATGTGTGTCAGGCAAACTAGCAGATGGACTGTTGTCTAAAGCTGGCCGTACACCAGAAGAATTCGTTTTCAGAACATTCATTTGGTTTCCTAATAGTTAATGGGTTCAAACTGATGACCATTTCTAATTGTAGTGACCACAAAGAATGGGAAATGTTTTTCGAACAAATAAAATTCTAACAGTGAATGTGGTTTTCCTTTGGGAAACTCCATTCATTAAAAAAGAAAATATTAAAATTGAATGATTTTTTGAATGACAATCTACAAGTCTCTGATGGCATTATCGAATGTTCTGATGATATTTTTTGTATGAACGTTAAGGTTGTTGTGCAAGTTATTAGTTCTGTGTCCAACCAACAGCTTTGCAGCAGATATTTGTAACAACTACAAATCTTTCTGTAAATTAGTAACTAGCTACAGAGTTTGTGCTTTAGGTGGCTACTGATGAAGTGTGTGGGCTTGGTGCGTACCTCCCAAGCCTGCACAAAACTGTCACTGACACCCCCCCCCTCTTGTTCTTATTGGTTTCGGCTGGGGCATTCCCTGCCCCTCAGCTAACATCACAAAGGTGTGGGGAATGCCCCTGTCACATCTGATTTGGATTGGGAGGAGGTGGTTGTGTTTTTTTTCATGGGCTTGGGTGAACTGGGTCCTTATTGGCTACACTGCTACAATTTGCTGGTTGTCCTCTGATCTTCAAGTGTTGTACTTTGTAACCTGAATAGCTACTGAAGCTGCAGAATCCGTGTCAATCTCCAAACAGTGCAATATGTCAATCACTCACCCGCTAGAATTACTGCAATACACACACCTGACTGCAATTTATTTTTTTCCAGTTAAAAAACATTATGGAAAGCATTTTTGTAACTGCTACAAAATCACTTGTGAGACACAGGCCAAAGCCCAGGGTTGCACAGGATCTAAAATCTTTGCCACTAAGAGATTTAGCCTTTTGTTGCCAGTTTTCTTCATTGTACCATACCTAAATCAAGGTGCTGCTAATGAGATAATTATCAACAAGTACTTAAAGAGTAATTCTACTTTCCTATTAAATGTGAGAAAATGAAATTACCCTTACAAATCTGCCTCCTCTCCCATCCCGCTGGTCATATGTCTGCCATACTCTCCCCCCATGGCAGCACAGGTACCACTTTTTGTATCACTTGCTTCTCCCTTTTATATTGTAAGCTTTTACGAGCAGGGCCCTCCAACATCTTGTCTTGAATTGTATTGTTTCTGTACTGTCTACGTTTTTATTTTAAAATGCTGTGCACACTGTTGGCGCTATATAAATCCTGTATAATAATAATAATGAAAAAAGCTGCTTAATGCGGCACAAAGGAACAAAGCTTAACTGGTTTGAGCTTTGTTGTATTCCTTCAGGTGATGCTAAATTTTAAGAAAAATAGGTCAGCCATGAGTGAGCTGCTTATATCTAGATAAACTATTGGAGTATGTAGCAGAATTTAGACCCTTCTACTCCCTGCTTTTTCTATGAGTCGAGATAATATAATACATGTTACTGTGAAATGACTTGTTGGCTTTGTGTTTTTAATTAGCTATAGAACAAAATTCCTCAAACATGTATTGCATGCAGCATAAGGGATGCCAACAACCGCTGTGTTTGCTCAGTGAATAGCTTGTTTCATTGAAGACGAGAGAGAATGCAAGGCATTCATATGTTTGTAGAAAGTACAATTTAATATTTACGTGACAATGTACTGTTGCAAGAAATAGGCTCTTAGTTACCATTAACAAAGCACAGTGTGCACATTCCAGCCTGGGCTTCACATAAGACAGACTGCAATCTCTGTTCTTCATAAAGGACAAACCTATAAAGTTCTGTCTTTTTTTATATTAAGAATCTTGTATATTGTAGTTGTATGCTTCTTTTCAGCTACATGGCCTTCCAACAATGTATTCATTTGATGTAAATGAATTTGAGTTTTGTACAGTATTCATTCCATGTATGCTGTTAAAAGGGAATTTTAGGTCTGCATTTAGGAAATATTTGTATTATTTCTAGAAAGCTCATTTCTCCCTTTTCTGTTTTTTGTTTTTTTTGGGGGGCGGGGGGGGGGTTCTGGGAGGAAAACTTTTTTCTTGGAGTTTATTGAGGGACACCTGAGAATATTGCAATTTTTTTACATTTGGGATGTCAAAAGCAGTCTAACTGCAGGGTGGACAATAGGCACTGACGGGTCTAGGATAGAACCAGAAACCATCTGGTTCATAATACTGTACGTGATTGCATAAACTGTAAGTGTGCTATGGCCCGCAGTATTTATAGCCTCTGGTGCTGCTCTGCTCTGAAATGCCCAGCATGTCTAGTCAATACTTCATCCTGGGATTGCTTAGTACACCATGCCACTCATCTTCCTTTTGTCTGTGATCTACCCATCCAATTATTTGTGATAGTCATTGAAAATCTCTTGCTGTATTTTATATTTTAAAAAAGCCTCATATAAAAGAGATCTGCAGTAAAGCTAACCATACAACTCTCAAATGTCGGCTTATTCTTGCTGAACTGGCCAACATTTAAGCTGTGGGTGGGCCTGTCAGCACTACCCATCTCAACAAAAGTGACTGAGATAGGTAGAAAATTTTCAGCCAAACTGACTGCAACCTATCAGATTCCTCCATGCATGCTGTTTAGCGTGGATGGGGTAATTGAATGATTTTCTCTTGCTCAGCTCATAGACTGACATGAGGAAATCTATACATGTGTGGCTAGCTTAAGTAGCTTACCTAGAGTAACCAATCAGATTAAAGCCTGCCTTTTGAGGTTTCAAATTGATCAATGAGAACAAGATCAATATAGTACAGGCTTTAGGAACTTCACTTCCATTTACCCTGTGTGGAGCTCTCTGACTGTAGTGGATTACTTGGAATTCCGATTAAGATAAACCGAGTGAACTTTTTGACATTAGCATTGTTTCCACATTTTCTAAATGTCATTATTGATTGCAGCAGTTGGCTGACCGCAAATTACTTTTATTGTTTGGTTTGGGAGACCAGCCAAATTGCATATATGCTCCCCACCTTCATAACTTGTGACAGGTTGTTATGAGTTGATTGCAGTTTGTTGTTGTAGACAAAGGGTTCTGCCACTAGCAACAACTGTTTGTTTTGGGGTTGTTAAGTTGAAATGTTATTTATATCAAAAATCTCCTTTCAAGTTTGTGGCCTCCAAGGGGTGATCAGCCACCAAGGAATGATCAGCCACCAAGGAGTGATCAACCTCCGGTACAGATTCAGTACTCCTTTCAGCCACCAGAATTTGTCCCATGTTCTTATTTAGGAGTCACAACATACCCAGTTTTCTCTAATTGCTCTAATGAAGAAATCTGGACAACCTAAGCTGGCCATACAGCTATAGATTATCTGCAGATTTTTTATGGTCAGATGGAAAAAGTGCAACAGATTCCTCCATCTAAGCTAAACTGTGTGGATGGAGGAAGCTCCCACTGGGCCAAGCTTCAGTTTCTTGCTAGTCAGCCCTGCTTGCTTTCAAAATACCTGAACAATCTGATTGGATGCAGGCATTGTTCAGGTATTTTGAGAGCCAGCGGCGTAGACTAGCAAGAAACTGAAGCTTGGTCCAGTAGAGCAGTGGTCCCCAACCCCCGGGCCCGCGGACCGGTCCGTGGATTAAATGGTACCGGGCCACATTAAATTATTTCCATTTTATTTACTGTGGTGTATTTCTCTCAGGTTTGTCCGACTTTCCAGGACGAGAGGTTAACCGGGAGCTGAGAGACGTCACCTTAAAGCCGCACCAATACCGCGCATGAGCAAAATATCGTGATATCGGGGCGGTTTTAGGCGACGTCTGGAGCTGAGCGGCTGCAAGCGGCAGTGGCGTTGTAGCTTTGGTAAAGAGAAGGTGTGTATCGCTCTTCTCTCTGTTCACCGGTACTTTCTCGTGTTTAACAGTGCTTGGTGTACGTGTATATTGTGTTTGCTCAAATTTAACCCACAAATTAGCAAAAATGAGTACGAAACAGACGTTGTTAGAAAGTTTCCTTGGGAAAAAGAAAAGGCCCAGTGAAGAGACAGAAGAAGGGCCTTCAACATCAAAGAAACATGTAACTTTTAACAGACAATACCATGAGTCCTACTTGAAATATGGATATATCGGGTGATTCCAATCTAAAATATAAACAATCAACGTCCCCCCCTCAGCGGGCCGCGGTAAAATTATCAAACGTTGACCGGCCTGCGGCGATAAAAAGGTTGGGGAGCACTGCAGTAGAGGATTCCTACGTCCACGCAGTTTAGCGTAGATGGAGGAATCTGTTGCACTTTTTCCATCTGACAAAGATAATGTCAGATAATCTATAGGTGTATGGCCAGCTTTAGTGGGACAAGGATTGCTTTCTTTATGGGGGAGTGGGGTGAAATGATGATGGCTAACAGGAATCACTATTTAGCACCAGGCAGATCACATAATGAAGATCTTTTGGTGGTGTTGTTGTTGGCAAGTACTGTATGCTAGGTGTTAAAATCAGATAAGTTCACTAAAAGTGCTATTGGACAGCCATTTTATGCTTCTCCAAAATTTAAACCAGTATTTTCAGGAGATGTTTGTAAAGGAAGCCTTTATTTCTCTATAATAATCAGTTTCCTTTAAAAACATATCCTGATAATTAATGGAGCTGGCTTTTTAAAAGCCCTTGTAAGCAGGATGTTTGTACTGCTAGAAATCTGTATATACATTGTAAAGTTTAAATTGTACATGTGTATTTTTCATTATGTTACAACATATGCTGGAGATAGAGTAAACAAACTTCATCAACATGAGCTGTCCAATGTACAAATGGGACCAGGAAATACTATGGCTGGTAGTGTTAATGGAGCTAAAAATAAATGGCCTTTTATTGTAGCATAACTTGCACCTTGCTTTAAAACAATACCTCCATATCTTTAAACTTGCACTCCACTGAATGATCAGTACTCAGGAACTGGCTAGTTGCCATCATTGTTCCCATTGTTATGACCATTACAACATCATATAGGACTTTCACAAAGGTGATTATTTTAATCATTGCACTTTTCTAACGCTTTTAGTGATTTCTATTTTTGTAACAATAACATTGCAGAAGTACTTTTCTATTATGCATTGTTTTTGCAAGCAAGTCATCCATCACACACGGATCTCGCATAAGCCACTTTTAACGTTTGTGATGTTTTTACTCGTGTGTGCATTTATTGGAGGGTGATGGAGGAAAAATTACACTAGCATACTGTGGAACTTCAGTGACACGTGGAAGTTGAAAGCCATACAGAGGAAGGTAGAGCTGTTGCATATGTGAGCCATAATCGGCGCATACATTGCAACCTTTAGCATTAATCCTCTACTGGGAAATATGTGCAATGTCTAACACATTAGTGTTTCAGTGGTTCTGTACAAAACGAAGACTGATCCTCCCTATTTGAAGCTCTCAACTTTAGTGTTTCAGTGCTGTTTTCAAGATCTTTCTGACTTAGACCTTACATGCAACATTTACCCCCTTTTAATTTATCCTTCCCTAAAGTATAAGACGTTGTTTAGCAAGGTCTGCACTGAAAGCACATGCACCTATACAAAGTAGTGCCAAAATTACAGGACCAAAAAATAACTGCTGCAATGATGCATCAACCTGCTGGGACCAGAGAAGAAGCACTCCAATGGCCACATCTTGCACTGGGGAGTGCTGTTCTACTGGTGCCAGTGTGTTGCAGCAGGAGCATAGGGCAGAGCAGTGGAATGTGTGTAGGTCTAATACACACACCTCTAAACCACCAGTTTATAGGATCTGAAGGGGGATTGGTATACAGTTGGTACATGTTTATGCACACATTTGCCAACTACTTGTTATATTACATTTTCTGAAACTTCTCACTGTAGCTTTTGTATATTTATTAGAAAAAACACTAAAAGGGTTATTCACAAAAGGGTGGAGAGTTTGGAGAAGGCAGGAGAAGGGAACAATTTAGGGCAACATAGCTGAACTGGAAAGTGAGCTGACTTGGAGAATTTTTCCAAATCAGCTATGTTGTCCTAGATTGTTCACTTCTCCTGCCTTCTCCAAACTCTTCACCCCTTTTGTGAATAACCCTGTAAATGTACGAGGGAGTATGGGTATGTGAAAAAAAGAATCAGGGGGGGGGCGTGTCCTGCTCATGGCGGAGTAAGACGTGTGCTTCACGAGCTCCGTGGTTTCCTCCACTTTTACACCGTACCAACGACTCTGATCCCTCCAAATGACATCTAAACGCAAGAAGGAAAGCGCATCATCCTCCCAGACCGGGACCCCCTCGTTACAACAATACTTTGCTTCCACGGGGTACAGGACCCGAGGCCGAGTTCCTTCCAACATGGAACCTGAACCGCACCTCCCGCGTACACCACGAGGCCGGAGACGCTCTCCCTCCTTGGCACCCAGCGGGACCCCGTCCAGATCTCACTCACCACGCCAATACGTTTCGGACTCTGCAGACACTGACCCATGCCCACTCCGGGAACAGCCAACGGATGTCCATCAGGAATTCTGGGCGCTGCTGAAATACCTGCCGACCAAGAAGGATTTTGCGGCCTTGGTCACCCGCATGGAAGCGGCGCTTCAACGCGATCTGCGCAAGGTACGACAGGAGGTACAAGCGGTCTCCACTGAGGTGGCGGTAGAGTCCGACACATGCACCCAGATAGATGCTAGGGTGCGGGAGCTAGAGAAACAACAGCCCCATATGGCGATGCTCCACCTACGTATGGAGGACTTAGAAGGCTGCAATAGAAGACAGAATGTAAGGATCCGAGGCCTACCTGAGGCAACCTCCCCCTCCGACCTCAGGCCCACCGTGCAAGAGGTTTTCTCACTTCTACCTTCATAGCTATGTAGTTCACTGCTCAGAATGTCTTTTGATTGTTTCACAGATGGGTGTAATCTATCCCCCTGATCTGGTCTTCCCTGGCGATTAACGAGGGATGGGATATTTACAGGCAAGAGTTGTGCAGTGAGGAGACTGGAGGGATGTGCCTCGGGGGTCGACCCTTAGCTCCCGGCGGAACATGGGGGTACCGCCGGAGACCCTTGGAGCCGCCTCCCCCCGTCGCCTGGTCTCGACAATTTAGTAAGAAGGCCCATGTGCCTCCCTCTCCCTCCAGGCTGTCCAGCCCCCCTCTCCACCCCGGACTGCTCGCCATACACTATATGGGAGGCCCACAAGACATACATAAGAGGCACGCTGGTCAAATTAGGAACAAGACGTAAGCAACAGGGGTTGAGGCTTCAATCCACTCTCCTTTCGCAGATCCATGAGCTTGAACTCCTACACAAACGACACCAAGACCCGACCTTGCTGTTCCAGTTACGAACTCTGAGGGACTCCCTACGTAATACATATCTAGACAGGGCCAAAGCCACACTCTCCAAATGTCGCAGAAACTTCTATGAATATAGCAACCAGTGCAGCCACTCCCTGGCGCAGGCACTCCGCCAACAGCGATCTCGGACCTATGTACCAGTGGTCAAATCTCCCAACGGCAAGGTGTGTCACCTGACGGATGATATTGCCATCGCATTTAGGGATTACTACTCTGCCCTCTATAACCTCCCAAGACCCCAGACAGCACACTCCCTGACTAACCGACAATGCCGCATCCGAGCATATCTGGAGGCTTCTGCCATGTCCAGGTTGACCCCGGAGACCCGGGCCTCTCTGGAGGAACAGATATCGGCTGTAGAGCTCGAGACCGCCATAAAACAATCAAACACTGGCAAAGCTCCGGGCCCGGACGGATTTACACTCCAGTACTACAAAACTTTTCCTGCTCTACTGTCCTCCCATATGCTTGCGGCTTGGAACTCAGTGCGAGAGGGCAACCCATTCCCGAGAGATGCCGTATCGGACCACGTAGTGGTTATTCCCAAACCCGACAAGGACCCAACACTATGCCCCAGCTACCGCCCGATTTCCCTCCTGAACGTGGATACTAAACTACTGGCAAAAGTCCTATCCATGAGATTATTACCCCATATACCGGAACTGATCCACCCGGACCAAGCCGGGTTCGTTCCGTCCAGAGAGGCCCGCGACAACACCACCCGCGCCCTTAACATTATCCACTCGGCCATGTCGAAATCCATCCCGAGCCTTATTCTGTCCACGGACGCCGAGAAGGCGTTCGACAGGGTCGACTGGTCTTTTCTACGTCTCACTCTAGAACACATTGGGCTGGGCAAAAGCATGCTATCATGGATACTGGCATTGTACTCCCACCCGACAGCCAGGGTATGCGTCAATGGGACGCTCTCCTCAGCGTTCAACATATCTAATGACACCAGACAGGGCTGTCCACTCTCACCTCTCATATTTATCATGACTCTTGAACCCCTGCTCCGCACCATTAGAGCACACCCTGATATCCGGGGTATCACGGTGGGAGGCCAAGCCCATAAGATAGCTGCATACGCAGATGACCTCCTGTTTTTCATTTCGAATCCGGACATATCCATACCTCATCTACTCCGGGCCCTGCAGCTTTACGGCGAGCTATCGAATTACCACATTAACACCCAGAAGTCGGAAGCCTTAAATTTGCCTATCCCCCCCCCCCCCCCTCACCTCAGCCCGGGCATGTATACCCCTTCTATGGAGACAAGTCACCCCGCCCACGGTCAAACTGTGGTTCTCCAAGATAAACGATATTTGATTCATGGAAGATCTCACCAGTTCCATAAAGGGCACCTCCTCCAGGTTCACAGCTACCTGGTTTTACTTGATAGACTTTACCACCACTGCGGAATACCGCATGATAATGGAATCCTGAAGCTTGAGATTTAGGCACCCAGCAAGTCACCTGATTTCCTCCCTCTTCTCTTCCCTCTTGTGTTGTGTCCTATGCCTCTCCTTCCCCCCATATTATGTCAGTCTCCCCTCCCCCCCTGACCTCCGAGGTATCCAGATGTTGTTACTACCGATGGACATGCACCATCACTAGATTATGTGGTGAAAGAGGTGTCCCGCTCTATAAGCCTCATTAGGAAGGGGGGAAGACCGGCTCACTACATTGGTAGCCCAGCGGAGCGGACAAAATCCTTGAGGAGATTCTGTCTCTGTTTGTTCCTTAGCTATATGGCTCCACAGTGTGGCTCCGATATTGACGGGCTCAGATACCTGCACGATTGTTTTCTGATGTTTCCATTGAACCTGTTGGAGCTGATTTTATCTGTATATGTATATGACCTGTACATGCTACAATAAAGAATTTATAAAAAAAAAAAAAAAGAATCAGTTACAAGACAAAAGCCGCTAGATGCCTGAGGAATATGTGCACAAAAATTACTGGATGCCAGGGGACCATATACATAAAAATTGTTAGGATATTTGTCAAGCTGTCCACTAACTAATGCAACTGGAAAGTTGTTTTGCCACCAATGGGGGGTAAAAAAGGAAAACCACTAAACTGTGTTTCAGGGCCAAGACCAGAAAATAAAACTCTTGCATGACTCTTGTGAGACAAAGACAAATGATCTTGCGGAGCAATATTTCTTGATGTCTTATATTATTTATTGTGACTATTGGCACACTATTTCTGTGCTGAATTATGTTTTCTTAGTTATATTACTACTCTTCTTTGTTAATCTGTTATTATGGGTAAAGCGAAGTAAATGGTGGTTGAATAATTGTAAAACAATGTATTGAATTTTGCCAAACCATGCTTTCTTACTATGTACTTTGGCATTATTTTGAAGTGGTGTGTTAGCGCTAACACAGTGTCACCCTCCACCCTCAAAACAAAATGTTTTGTGTGGTTGCCTATTGCTGTAACAATATTTGTTTTTGCAGAAGTAACCTTCTTTTGCACAAAAGAAATGTTACTTATCAGGTCAAATGGATTGCTTTTGGAAGAGAGAAATGAACAAAAAAATATTTTCCTGGATCTCTCTGAACTGACATTTTGGAACATACCTTTTGTCCAGAGAATATCACATTATTCCTGCAGTTTACAAGACAACAAGCGTATGAGCTGATCATTTAAATCGCTAAACCTACCTGTAACTTTAATTTAGACTAGCAGGATAATAGTATAGAAGCTAAATAAATACTCTGTAGATGTTTATATGCCAATGGGGGGAGAGGGGACATCAGCAAAGAAACACTTAAGCTTACACCCGCTGCATGCAAAGTGATCTGCATTCATGTGATTGTGTTCCTACTGAGCTGTACACAATTCATTTAAAAAAAACAAACCATATTTTTAAATGTTTTAATGAGAATTTCCAAGCTCACATTCCTGCTGATGCCGCATACCTATGCTAGTTACAGTACTGTCTTGGAACACTAGGACTCTTCTAGTCAAGATAATAACAACAGATCGCACCAAAATAAATGTGCCAAAGTAAATGCCACAGTGCCAAAACATAAAGGTACTGCAGACATCATTTTGGTGAGGTGGAGTGCATAGTTAAAGTGACATTAAACCCTCAGATTTTTTAACATAAAACAATACTGTAATGTGTGCCTTACTGTAATCCATGGTAGTTTCCCTTCTCTTTGCTGCTCTTCCTTTTAAATCTGTATCTGTTCTCATGCGCTGCAGAACTTCTGTTTTGCAGCAGACTGCCTTGTCTCAGGAATGGATACATGGTGTCTGTGTATCCATTTGTATAGGCTTGAAACCTGAGCCAGCACTACAGGAAGAGGCCCTGAGCTGCAAAGGGAAGTTCTCCCCAAGCATGAGAAGACATGAGGATTTAAAAGGAAGAGCAGCAAAAAGAAGGGAAGCTACCATGGATTACAGTAAGGCACACATTACAGTATTGGTTTATGTTAAAAAATCTGAGGGTTTAATGTCACTTTAAGGAAACCCAGAGTAGAACTAAACTTTACTTGTAGAGAACTGCAAGTAAAAAGGATTGCATTATGGTTATTACATGGTTTTATTACAACAAAATACAGTTTTTAATTTGTGTTGTTCATGCTTACTCTCCCTGTGCTATGGACAGCCTGTACACACTTTCTATGGAGTTCCAGTAGATGTTTTCACTTTCCAAATGACTATGGCAGAATGTGCCAGCTTGAATAAGTGCAGTAAAGGGTGACCACACTACAGCTAAACTAAGTGTTGTCACCCTAGGGAAGGGAGTGTCTACTATGCTAGTAGGAGTTTATTGGAACTTGGAAGTGAGTTCCTTTTCACATAATAGATAAATGTGCAGCAACATATTTGTTTTAAGCCCGTTACGCACTGCATGCAAAGCTCTGTGGTGTGGACATTGGCATGCAGTGTGTGAGAGCTCGAGTAGCCGAGTGTGGCAAGATGAAAGATTTCATCTTCAGCCAATCGGCTTACACATATTAACTCAATGGAATTTGCGTATGACACGTGGGTTCATACGCGTCAACTGATTGGCTGAAGATGGAATTTTTCATCTGGGCGCGCTCAGCTAGGGTGGCTCTCACCAGCTGATGCGTGCAAGAGGAAATTGCAAGAGACACACTGCATGCAAAGGTTTGCACACTGCTGCTTCCCTTTGCTCCACGTGGCTTCACATGCTGAGTGTCACAGCCTTTATGTGTTAAGATTTAGATATACTTTAAAGATGAAATCCAGGAATTAAAGAACCTTACCCTTGCAGTGGGGCTAACTCATGCACTGCAAGGGTAAAGTGCTTGTTTTGTGTAGGGGCTCAAATAAAGCAGATACACTCACTGCTCCAAGCTCACTCCTGCGATAGACTACAATCTCAAATGTAGTTTACTAATTTGTATTGAGATTGTAGGCCATCAAGGGAGTGAGCTTGGAACTGTGGCTACTTTACAACACACACAGGGACCATGGGGAACCCAAGTAGCCACCCTCCAGAAGAAAGGACAGTGTCAGCACCAATTCAGAGATGATTTGAGGAGCTACAGCTGAGTGATATACACATAAGATACAGTTTTGTCAATACGGTAGTTAGGGACTGGAATGCATTTTTAAGTTTTAACTCCTGAGCTTAGTGTCAATTTAAGGTCTTATTCAACTGCACCTTAATAAATGACAAATACATACAGTAAGGAACATTTGTGTTGCTTTGCAGCTGAAAATAAAACATGTTTTTTTTGGGGTCTGTGGGCATCAACATGGACACAATTTTAAAGGGGCACTAAGATTTTCAATTAGTCAGTCCTGTTTGGAAGACGTGCAGTGAGATAAGAGGATTAGGCAAGTACAAAGGAAGCAAAGCTATCATAAGTCATGAGCTGCATCCATACTTTGATATTTGCAGACTAGCTTTTAAATACATTAGCACAATTTTTTAAATACAGCTTATCATTTTCACATTTATTTGTTAGTAAAAGACATTTGCGCATTTTGGAGGAGCTGCTGCTTCCTTTGCTTTATATGTCACTGTCTGTCACTGTGACAATGAAACTGTCACAGGCCGGCTCAGTAGATCGGGAAGTGAGCAAACACATACCGGCGTTCGCTCACTTCTCGATCCTGTTATGGCAGAGAGCCGTGACAGGGGAGGGACTGGATTCCTCCCTCCCTGCTCCGATCCTCCAGCGCTGACTGGCGGAACAGACGGGGCGGGTACAGTGGGCTCTGCCTCCAGATAGGCAGAGCCAGCTGTCACTCATGCAGCTGGGCGGATCCAGACATAATTGTCGGGATCCGTTTCAGCTGCGGCGTCTCAGTACACCGCGAGCAGTAGCTCGCGGTATACTGAGCTTAGGGTGAAGGGAGGACGCTAGTTTGTGTCCTCCCGTCACCCTTAGGAGAACTATGGGGAAAAGCCCTAACCCCATAGTTCTCCTTTAAGCCCAAGTCAACAGTCAAGCTATGGTAGTTGGGTTGGAGATATCTGAAATGAGCAGTTAGATGAGGTTTTTATCTCCAACGCCTATTTTTTAATCCCAGCGGAGTGTAACTTGGGAATTCACCTCTGGTTGTACCCTTCAATCCCCCATCACCAATGGGTAGGTACAATGTCCACCTACCCATTGATGTAACCATAGACAGGATTTATCAAATTCTGGCCTCCAAGCTTTACTCCTGCAGTGAAGCCTTTTAGAAATGAAGGGGAGCAGGACTGACACGTCTATGGCTATATGTTACTAGTGGCGTCTTTCCGCCTGCAGAAATGGAAAATAAGTAGCATATAAAAGGTTAACTGTTCTAACAAGAAGGATTAGTCTTGTAGGTATACTTGTCATTGTATTTTGTTCTGGCCAAATATTTACTATCATCACAATGAAATATGTGTTCCTCAGTACAGAGTAGAAATAATTCTGAGTATATGAAAGGAAAACGTAATAAAAAAAACTATGGTATTTGCTAATATTTGGATTCCCTATGCCAAGTAACTGACACAGTCCAGATGAAGAGACCCATTTCCTGGCTGTAAAGATAGTCCATTAAAGGAAATCTTTTCTTTGACAGCACAAAGCACAACTTACACAGAGTTCCTTTACTAGCACTACCTAAACAAATTGTTATTTCTTGGAGACTGTTTTGTAGATGTTAAAGATGTGTTAACCCTTGGCCACAGGCCCCCTCCATTGTGAAGTCACTGGGACCTGCTTTGCTTGTTAGAATCTATTCTCAGACATTGACCTGCTATTTTGCAATCTTCGGTAAATTTGCTTACATTTTTATTGTTATTATGGGGGAGGTTGGTCAGGGTGTAACAAAAAAATAAATAAATACAATGCCATGTATTTAATACAATGTGTGAATATGTGCAAATGTAATTTTTTTCTGCCACCAGGATAGAAAAGCAAAGGCAGAAAAAAAATAGCATGTGTAACCCACCAACCTACCTACTAAAATGTGGTGCTCTTTTCGGAGTACCCACCCAGATAGCAAGGATAACTTGCCACAAACTTGTGGCAGGGTTAAATTGTAATTCTTGTTAACTTACTGCACACATTCCTGGCAAGTTGTAGACTTGCAGAACACTTGCAGCACAAGTTCTAGTTGACACTTTTTGAATTTGTAGCAAATTTTCTTGGCAAGTCTACAGCAAGAGTCCTGCAGGTCTTAGCAAGAGCTCTGCAAGTGTACAGCACTTTTGCAAAGCACATTGATCTGGAGACTTGCAATGCAGACTTGCTGTAATTGTGCAACAAAATTGTGAAGCTTGGGAAGTCTGCAATAGTTTAGCAAGTCATTTTCAAACATGCAGCTGAATTGCTTGCTATCAGGGCATTAGCCCAGATAGCAAGCTTATCCTTGACAGGTTGTGAAGAAAACCAAATGACAGTTTAAAAAAAAAATGACAGAAGCTCTAACCTCTCTCTGCTCTGGAGTTAGGTTATAAGAAACCCATCCTGTTTTTCTAAAACTTTATTTCAGTATTGTAAATGTTTTTGTATGTCACGAGTCAAAATTTTGGATGTGCCGTGTACTGTAATTTAAAGTAGATTTCAGGAAAACAAACATTTCCTTTTTTCTCTGGGACCTTTGTTGTGGAAACTGAGATAACATACCTGCTTGCCTATGTTAAATCTGATATTACAATTCAACCTCTTGCTACATTGATTTTATATGTGAGCCAATGGAGATTGCAGCTTAAAGGAGAACTATGAGGTGAGTGCTTTTCACTCACCTCATAGTTCTAGCCGACCTGTGACAATGAGACGGTCACAGGTCGGCTCAGTAGATCAGGAGGTGAGCGAACACATACCGGCATTCGCTCACCTCTCGATCCTGTCACAGCTCTCTGCCGTGACAGGGGAGGGGCTGGATTCCCCGCTCCGATCCGCCAGCGCTGACTGGCGGATCGGACGGGGGAGGGGGCGAGTACAGCTGGCTCTGCCTCTAGATAGGCAGAGCCAGCTGTCACTCACGCAGCTGGGCGGATCCTGGCATAATTGTCGGGATCCGCTTCAGCTGCGGCGTCTCAGTATACTGCGAGCAGTAGCTTGCGGTATACTGTGGTGTCTCAGTATACCGCGAGCTGTAGCTCGCGGTATACTGAGCTTAGGGTGACGGGAGGACGCTAGTTTGTGTCCTCCCGTTACCCTAAGGAGAACTATGGGTAAAAGGCTTAACCCCATAGTTCTCCTTTAAAGTGATATTAAAGTCAAAAGCTGTTTGAAGGTTGATGATGAAATCACTTACAGTGGATGCTGCTTCTTGATGTTTAAACGTTTTTGCTTCCTGCAGAATTAGCTGGTCTCCTGAGCACTGGTCTTAATATCATGTTTCAGGGTGGCTCCTTTCCCTTGCAGAGTGCTATGGAGCCACCCTTGAGTGTGTTTTTGGTAAGCTGTGTGTGCCTCCAAAAAAACACAGGCACCGCAAGGCAAGAGATTCCTCTGCTCCCCCCTCCATTTGACAGGCTAGTAGATGGATAGCTGCTGGAGACTGCTTTGTCCCTTGTGATCTTGTCCTGGACAGGCAGTTCAGGGAAGCTGAGATGAGAGAGTTGGAGCCAGTTGTTTGGAAACATGATGAATAAGTGCTTGGGCAAAAATTTAAAGAAATTCTTTGCTGGGCAATGTATATTTGATCTGGATTTATTATTGAAAAAAAAAAATGTTTTAGCCTTTAAAGCAGTACTTAAGGCTATCCATTTGTTACCTTAGTGCATTCCCTGCATTAAGGTAAAAATGCCCTGCTACCTTTCCATGCTCAGCAAACACTTACATACGGTCCACTTTCACTGCTGCCGGCTCCCGGATGTTTCACTTACTTTCTGGGTTGAGAGGAGTGATCCTGAGGTCACTGAGGGCTAATGTACCTCCCTGTCAAGATACTGAGAGGAGGGAGGAGGCAGGAAACAGGGGCGTGACTTGTCTAGTGCTGTGTGTGTCAATGGACACACACAGCAAGACTCAATTCCCAGCCGGAAGTGCACACGCACGGGTGTCTCCTTTGCAACCTGCTAGGCAAAGGAGTAGATCCAGCTACAAAAAATAAATGAAATTAGCAATATTAAACAAATATATAATATAATAATAAATATAATAATATATATACAAATATTTAACAAATTATTATATAGGGTGTCAATGAAAATTGCTTTTTTTCATTGCCATTTTAGATAAATCCTTTCATGGAAATGTATGTCATGCATGACCGTTCTTGTATGTGATTGTTTTTACTTTACTTTGTCTTGGTATGCTGCTTGCATACCTGATGCAATATCTTCATTCTGTTTTGCTGACTTACAAATAAGACTTTTTCTTGTTCAATTTTTTCACTTTAGCATTTATTCCTTTAAAAAAACAAAAAAAACTTTTGCTGTTCAGAACTATGGATGGTACTTCTAGATAACTAATATGTATATGCAGATTTGTATTTCCATCTGTTCTGTGGGTGATGGGAGAGTAGCCAAGTGTGAGATGCCTAAATCTTAT
>NW_017306616.1:154893-160722 GCF_000935625.1 Nanorana parkeri | reverse complement strand
ATATATATATAATGTGTGTGTATATATGATTTTTTTTTTTCATACAGTAAAATAAGTAAATATTCAGGCTGTATGATAATGTGCATGTCCATTATATAAGTGATTATTTAAGATTTTCACCAAGTTGTTGTAACTTTTAGAGGGTTATCTTGCTAAATTGGAGCTGCAAAAGGACCCTAAAATGTTATGCCAACTGCAGTGTGTATTGTTTTTAGAAAAGGTTTGACCACACACAAATACTGTGGGGGGAATTTATAAAAAATGGAGCAGACTATTTTTGGAGCAGATTTGCACTGCATCCAATCAGCTTCTCTCTCTCTCATTTTCAACTCTTACCTAAACAAACCGAAGAGAGATGCTGATTGGTTGCCATGGGCAACTGCTCCAAATTCTGTCTGCTCCAGTATTGATAAATTCCCCCCTGTGTATTTAAGAGGTAAGTACAGGGTGCACGTACTGAGCAAAGAAGGCTGCCTACATGGGAATTGCAGCTTATAGTGTGTCCTATATAAAGCATTCAAGACAAATAGTGGGAAAGTGATTGAAAAAAGCAAATTCCTATATATCTGCAGGCAGGGACAGGTTATAAATTTTTCCTACCTTGGTACAAAGGTAAATGAAGGGAAAGTCTTTATTTAAAAAAGAGAGCATGTTTACAAATTGTCCTTAAATGTTTGTATAAAAAATGTGTTAATTTGTTGAACAGGATCAATATGAAAGTGTGCAATGTCAGTGAGTGAAAGAGTGTGCATGGGTACAGTGGTGTCACGTGAATGAATGCCTGTTGGTGCAGGGTGGCAAATGAATAAATGCCTATAGTGACAGCGAGGGGGGTCATGTGCATGTGCAGAAGTGAGAGCTGGAGGAAAGGCATGCCCCTGAAAGTGTGATAGTGAGGGAGTCCTACAGTGGATGAGAGGTTTTGATGGGTGGAGCCAAATTCTGACTAGTTCCCCACCAAGTCTGCCTCCTTGTGATTGATGGCAGTGGGCAGATTCCATAGTTGTTGGGGGATGTCCAGGCTGGCAGCTGAATGGGGCTGGAGATGCATCATTGGTTGCTAGGATGCCAGCTCAGAGTTGGTCTTAAAGTGTCATTAAAGGCTCATTTCTTTTCCTCCCCCTTATGCTGCTGTAAGTACTTACCTTATGTGATGCCTCTTGCTGCGAACATCTCCTTCCTTCCAGTCGTTTCCAACAGTCCCCTCAGTGCTGGTGCCACTCTCTGATCTTGCGCCGACTCCTTCTTGTGTCCTATGGAGTCTGTCCTGCATGCACGTTTCCGGCGTGCGTGCATTCACTTACATTGTGTCACTCCTCCTCTCCCCTCTGGTAATATCAAGTGCGCATGGGCACACACACATCATCCTCCTGCACAGCCGTTCGGGAACCTGCGTTCTGCACCTAGGAGCGAGTGGCGCAGACAAAAGTAAATTAATAAATATTTGCCCACTTTCTTCGTTTTGTTAGATGTAGTGACGTGCTCTACTGCTTGCTAGCAGTAGATATATGTAAAGAATATGTAAAAAAAAACAGAGACTTTAATACCACTGTAATGCCAGTTTCCTAGTTTGTAAACTGCCATTTATTCTTTTGATACTGTAGCAACCAGAGTGACGTGTTCTAAAACTGGGGTTGATAGGAGTTACCTGAATGTTCAAAGGAACTATTGCTTTTCCAGTACCATTACATAGCAAAAATGTTATTGTTAGATCAGTACAAGTCCATGTTTTAATCCCTGCCTAGGCACTGCCTCTCTAATGTATTTTACCCACCAGGGCTTAAGCGTTGATCTAACCATAACATTTTTGCTGAGTGATGGTACCGGAGATGCAACCTTTTGTTATTTTTAAAGTGTATCTGGAGCTGAGACAGGCTTGTATGGTCAGCACCGAGCGTTCCCGAGTGTGTTTGGAATCTGGACTGGGTGTTTTGGGGCGGTGCAAAATAACATCCATCATTCTACCTGAAACAGTCACATGTGTCAGAACTGCTGCCAAAACTGACATAAGGCTTGCATGAACTAGGCGCAGGATGTTTTAAAAGGCCCATACTGCCAGAAAAGTGTTGCAAATGCTTTATTGAACTCCCCCGCCCCCCAGAGAGTGCAGCCTTTAAAGTAGAACTTTTAACCAGAATGTTAAAATTAGCTCCACTGCAAGGTTTAGGTGCTCATTTTGGTCTGGGGTTGAAAATGCCAAAAGATATACTCACCCTATCCTTGGTCCTGCAGCAGTGACCACTCACCTCTCTTCCTCTTTGCTCCGGCTGTGGTATGTCCCTAGGTGTCCTTGTGTCTAATGGACAGCATTAGATGTGATGACATCATGGGTCCTTGCACCTCTGCAGAAAAGGCTGCAGGAACTGGCCTAGCAGCCAGGCGGGACCGAAGATGGTGAATATATCTTCGCCCCTCTGCAAAATGAGCACTTAAACACTTGCAGTGTGGGGGTAAACCCCACTGTAAGGGTTAATTGCAAAAGGTAAATCCTGGAGTAGTTCTTAAGTAAAAGTAGATTAGCGGACAGTGAGTTTAAATCTGGACAGATGGCAACCCTAGTGCCAACCAAGATTGCATGAAGTAACTGTTCTGTAGTAATTTTCTTTTTAACAAATCAAAATTAATTCTTCTTGTAAAACTTTCTCTACTATAATTTTGCCTCCATTTATAACATCCACTACTGTGGCATGCTTTTTTGGAAATACGCAGTGCATGGCCATCTTTTAGACCTACACACTGGGTTATGCTGGAAATGAAAACATAAGGCAAACAATTTACACTCAATGGACTAAACTAGTTTATGTATAGCCAGAGTTTTATTAATTGTTAATAGAGTGTGCAAGAGTTATTATCTTTGTTGGTTTATTTTTTGTTGTCTGTGTCCCATTGGGGAGATTTCCATTTGCTTCATATCCCAGAGACATAGCTGGAAGTCTCTACAAAGTGAGAGGAATTCCCCTCTTAGACATCTGTTTCGACAGGTCTCCAGGTTTTTCCCTCTCTTTGTTTTGGAGAAAACTCTAGAATGTTTCCCATCACTTTTTTTCTTGTTAACAATGGTCACCTAGACAAAAAGAGTGGGTGACAGCAGGGACACAGACATCAATAAAAAGTCTTTCTAACCCTTACCTACTACGTTGTACCGTTCTTGTCAGAGGACCGTTCTTGTCAGACCAACCTACTAACAGTTTACGAAGAGGTGAGTAGAGATCTGGGTGGAGGGAGGTTGGTGGATGTGGTATATCTGGATTTTGCCAAAGCTTTTGACTCGGTACCACATAAATGCTTAGTACACATTACATCTATGGGCATAGATGAAATGGTGTGTACATGGATAGAGAACTGGCTACAGGAACGTATCCAGAGAGTATTGATAAATGAAATCCAAATTACACTGTGCTAATTTGGATTTCATTGAGCTAATTTCTGTGTATTCCATACAAATTGAACACAGCAGCTGGGTATATCACTATCACCATAGCGCAGGTCCATTTGTACTTATAGTATTGATAAATGGCTACTTTTCAGATTGGTCTATGGGTGAGAGTGGCGTGCCCCAGGGTTCTGTGCTGGGCTTCATACTGTTTAACCTGTTTATTAATGATATCGGGAAAGGTGTTAATAGCCATGTTTCTGTGTTTTCTGATGATACTAAAATTGGGAGAGTAATAGAAACAGGATTAGACACAATATCATTGCAGAGGGACCTGGGTAAAATAGGGGAGTTGGGCAACTATATGGCAGATGTGGTTTAATGTTGAAAAATGTAAAGTAAAGCAGTTTGGGGTCAAAAACATAGTTACATAGTTAGGTTCAAAAAAGACACAAGTCCATCGAGTTCAATCTATAAAGAAAAAAAAAAGAAGAAAAGCCTAAACAGAACACTATGCCCACAATTACCCCCTGTTGATCCAGAGGAAGACGAAAAAACCCCTATAAAGCATGGTTCAATTTGCTCCAACAGGGGAAAAAAAATTCCTTCCTGATCCCATAAGGCAATCGGATATTCCCTGGATCAACAATCTCTGATGCCTAATATACCTATAATAACGCAATATCCAGTAATATTCTGTGCATTTAGGAATACATCCAGATATTTTTTAAAACAATTTACAGAGCTAGCTAGAAACTAGCTCCTGGGGGGTCTATTCCACATTTTCACAGCTCTAACTGTGAAGAATCCTTTTCTTATGCAAAGGTTAAACCTCTTTTCCTCCAGACGCAAAGAGTGCCCCCTTGTCCTTTGCAATGACCTTACAGTGAATAATTTGGCACAAAGCTCTTTATATTGACCATTTATGTATTTATACATGGTGATCATGTCCCCCCTTAGTCGCCTCTTCTCCAGAGAGAACAAATTCAGGTCAGCTAATCTTTCCTCATAGCTGAGCTCCTCCATGCCTCTTATGAGTTTAGTCGCCCTTCGCTGCACTTTCTCCAGTTCCACAATATCCTTTTTGTAAACTGGTGCCCAAAACTGAACTGCATATTCCAGATGAGGTCTTACTAATGCTTTGTACAGGGGCAGAATGATGTCTCGATCTCTGGAGTCTATACCTTTTTTATAGTCTACAACACACACAAGGACCATGGGAAACAAAAGTAGTCACCCTTCAGAAGGAAGTACAGTGTCTGCAAAAATTCAGAGATGATTTGAGGATCTACAGCCGAGTGATACACAAATAAGCAGCATTTTGTGAATAGTTATGGTAGTCGAATGAATTTTTAAGATTTAACTCCTGAGTTTTGTCACTTTAAAGGAAAACATTTTGACTATAACCTGTAAAATGTAGCCATCTGAGTCAATGATGGATGTCCTGGTGTTTTTCCAAACATACAGTAGATAATAAAGGGCCAGACTGGTGCCTAACGTGACCCTGTCCCCACAGGATCACTTTTACTCAATTAACAAAAATGAGTAAAAGAAGAGGGAATATACTTACCTTTCTGGCAATGAAGACAGCAAGAGATTCCTCAATTAACAAACAATGAGTAAAAGAAGAAGGAATATACTTACCTTTCTGGCAATGAAGACAGCAAGAGATTCCTTAATTCATGTTTGTAAGTGTTGATGGAGGAATCTGCAATATTCCCTTGATTCAGTCCGCGGGTTGATCAAATAAATTATTTGAGTGTATGGTCAGCTTTAGGCTGACTACAGCCTAGCAGAACAAATTTAAAGAGCCACTATTGCTTAGGGCAGTGTGACTGCTCTTAGTCAATATTTTCTATAAATTCACTTGAAACGTAATGTACTAGAATAAGGCTAACAGAATATCTATATAATTGCAGCCCCACCGCTCATTCTGGGCACATCTACTTTCCTTTCTTCCTATGTATTAGCCGAAAAATTAAAAACCTGCATCATTAAATGGAATGTATAGCTACTCTATAAATATTGTCTTTATTTTGTTCTGGACTACAGTAAAATGGGTTTATTTTCCTGTAAATATTAGATATGCATATTTCATAATCACTATTGCCAACAGATGGCAACCCGTAAGAAAGAGCACTGGCGTGCGTTTTGAAAGGTCAGATTAAAGCAACTATAAAGATACAGACTTGAACAATGAACAATAGGCATATCCCTCTTCCTGTCTGGCAAGATTAACCAGTTGACATCCGCGGTGTTAAACCCCCTTCCCATCCAGGCCATTTTTCAGTATTCAGCGCTGCGGTACTTTGACTGACATTTATTCCGTCATGCAGCGCTGTACTGAAATGAATTTTATACCCTTTTTTGGGGACAGATAGAGCTTTCTTTTGGTGGTATTTATTCACCACTGGGGTTTTTATTTTTTTACTATATTAAGGAAAAATCACCGAAAT
>NW_017306616.1:125487-154480 GCF_000935625.1 Nanorana parkeri | reverse complement strand
CGGCGGGCTATGGACCCGCTGATCGCCTATATGTGAAACACCCGGTACCGGGTGTTCGCATTGGACGGGTCTTTTCTGCCCGTGCGTGCCCGCTAGGGGGCGCGCGCGAGCAGAAAAAAAATGCCGTCTGGCGACGGCAACCCGCCGATGCAGCAGTGCCGTCCGTCCGTTTTTCTACTACGGGCGGACGGCAAGAGGTTAAAGGCAAAAAAATAATTTTGGTCCGTTTTTATTTGATTTTTTTTCTTTTTATAAATCTATAGTACAATCTATTTTTTTTTTTATACAAAAAAATTCAGAAATGTTAAAGAACATAGAATGATAAAACAGATACCTAATAGGCATCCACGAGAATAAACAACAGATTGGTGGTAAAAATATCACAGCAGGACTGATGAATAATAAGTAAAAATAAAGATGGAGAGACCAACACTGCAAAACTAATTGAAAACAACCATAAGGTTGATACCCTTAGAAAAAAATGATTGCACCATATCAGAGGTGGGTTAAGGCACCAGTAATGCTAACAACGGCTAAGTTGAGTAACACCTATCTAAACATTTTATTGAATTCTCCATTTCACAGCATTTTGACAGCAGAGCTTTTCTTGAGCAACAAAAAACGAGTGATGTTTTCTGGAACTTGCCACCTGTGGGCAGAAAATGATTTATACAGTGTGATTAAAAATAGTTACTTTTCAAAACTTTACATTCTATTTATGGCAGTCAGATTTGTTTGTCTTCAAAGTTAATTTTCGCTGAGCACCAGTGCAGTTGTTCTCTTAAAGCACCTATGCTGATTTAGTGTTGTCATTGAGCACCAATGCAAATTTTGTATTTTTTGTTTGTCTAGTATTTAGAGGGTTAATCACTAAAGGGTGAAGAGTTTGGAGAAGGCAGAAGTGAGCAACCTAGGACAACATAGCCGATATGGAAAAATGCTCCAATTTAGCTCACTTTCCGGTTCAGCTATGTGTCCTAGATTGTTCACTTCTCCTGCCTTCTCCATACTCTTCACCCTTTTGTGAATAGCCCTGTTAGTATGCAGTTCTGTTGTATATTTTATCATTGTTTGCTATATTTACATATTTTTTGCTAGATCTACAACTCCCTTGTCACATTATTGCACCCCAAGCTGTACATGATAAAACATTTTCAGGGGTTCCCCATGATCTTTAAAATTTTGTCAAGGGTTCCTTGAGGGTAAAAAGGTTGAGAGAGGCTTGATATAGAGGAATGGATCCTAGACAAGTGGGTTCTGTATAATGCCAATGATATTCAAGTATTAGGTGAATGTGCAGATTGTTGTTTCCTGCCATATGCAAAATGTGCAGTTTTGTTCATGAAACTGCGGTCTGTCTGTACAGCCTAGAACAGTTTGTTGGATGAGTCTGTTTTTTAGTGACAGCTTTGTTCCTTTTGGTGTTAAGATACAACTGTTGTCTTCATCATTTTGTTTCACTGCCAAGAACACTTAACATCTTGCTTTTATTCTATCTTGTGACATATACAGTGGCTATGTTGAATGTAAAGGCAGCCAGATAAATAATAATGTAAACCAGTCTTCTCCTGATATATTTGACACTGTATATTAACAGAAGCCTAGTGTTCACTGTCTCTTGGGGTAGACAGCCTCATTGGGGGGCTTATATACAGATAGCAAGAGTCCACACATCATTACTGCTTTCAAACCATCTTTACAACATTTCTGGTGTCAAATAAAAATAGGCAGCATTTCCATCCTGTCGAACATTTTCTAAACGGCTCAAGTCCCTCTCCTACAAGTTAGTGAGCCTTGTGTCAAGCTCTGCAAAACAAGAGCTTTCTACTTAAAGTGACATTAAACCCTCAGATTTTTTAACATAAACCAATACTGTAATGTGTGCCTTACTGTAATCCATGGTTGTATCCCTTCTCTTTGCTGCTTTTGCTTTTAAATCTTCATGTCTTCTCATGCTTGGGGAGAACTTCCCTTTTGCAGCTCAGGGCCTCTTCCTGTAGTGCTGCTCAGGTTACAAGCCTATAGAAACGTATACACAGACACCGTGTATCTATTCCTCAGACAAGGCAGTCTGCTGCAAAACAGAAGTTCTGCAGAGCATGACAACAGATACAGATTTAAAAGGAAGAGCAGCAAAGAGAAGGGAAACAACCATGGATTACAGGAAGGCACATATTACAATATTGTTTTATGTTAAAAAATCTGAGGGTTTAATGTCACTTTAAGATGCCATCATGTAGTCTGTCTATACAGGCCAACAAAGGCTGTTTCTTCCCATTGATTGAAGCTGAACTCCAACCAGGATTTTTTTAATACAATTAGCAAGGTATGCACATTTACAGCATGTGTAAAAAAAAAAAAAAGCTGACAATTCATACAATAATCAATTTTTCATAGGTAGTTTATGCCCCAAACAGGTCCCTCAGTTTAGCACTTTCAGATGTCTTCCTGTTTATGCAACCTGGCGCAGCTGTTTCTCCCTATGGAAAAACAGCTCCTGGTCACATAAACTCCTGACTGTAGTTCTCAGTACCAAAAAGAAGAGTGATTATGTCATGCTTCCTTCTGTGGGTGGGTACGATTGCCACTGCCCATGGTCTTGACCTATCAACATACAATAATTGACATAACAACCCAACGCAACAAAGCCATAGTTCCTCTGGGATAGTACGTGGGATATGCCATGCTCTTCTTGGTTTGATCCTCCCACCAGCATCTGTAGAACTGTACAGAATGCGGCAGCGATGGATGACATCACTGGATGAAAAACAAGAATAAGTCAAAAAGTAAGGCATTTATTAAAAGAAAAAAAAAGTAAGCATTTTTATTGTGATTGGGCAGACAGCATAGATGGTTGAAGAGTTAAAATGATCCTAGAGTTTAGCTTTAAGTGACAATCTGTGATGATAGTTACTTTCTGCATAAAGGATAACCATACCAGTAGCTTCATTTAGGCCTAATTAGACCGGCTTTTTAGGACACCCAGTAGTCATCAATTCACAGTCACACTGGCTTTCCATAGAGTTTTAACATACAGACAAGAGTAACCTTGGAGAAATTCTTCTCTCATAAGTGCCATTAGGCATAGAATATAGACGCCCACCTCTGACTCATTTTGTTATGTGAGGGTTTTTCAATTTTTAATCTAGAACATAATGAGGGGGCTGAGCAACACCTTGAGTTGCATAGTCTCACTGGTGATAATAGTCAGTTTTACAATTATGAGTGCTGGACAACTTGAGCAAGGACGGAAGTTAGACATGGTGCTATGCATCTATCAAGGTATGTGTGTTATATGGCTGTTTAATGCTCATTAAGTAATTCTAGCATATATGTCCACTTTAAGGAGCTCACTTCTACTTCCCTAATATTGATCCTGCAGAAAGGTATGCATGCGTATTCTGCATAGGATTACACAGAACTAAGATTTAATCTGAAAGGCTAAATACTCAGATGAAATGCATATATGGGAGCTGTTTTAGCTGCCAAAGGGCCTGCATTCCTGTTGTATTCCAGTTCTGAGATTAATACACCTGACACACTACACAGTTCTGTCTGGCAGGGAAGGAGTCATGATTTTCTAAGTTAAAAGGGTACTATGTGGTAACCTTTTTATCCCATAGTTCTCTTCAGGGTCATGGGAGGACATATACTAATGTCCTCCCATGACCCAAAGCTGAATTTATAGCAGGGTATTGCCCGCTATATGCTGGGAGCGCCGCAGCTGGGACGGATCCCGACAACACTGTCGTGAGCCATCCAGCTGGCTGGCTGACAGCAGGCTCTGCCTGCCCCCTTTCCTGTCCGTTCCTCCAGTCAGCGCTGGAGGATCGAAGAGGGGAGGGGGGAAAACTTCCGGGGAGTGGTGACTGACAGTCACTGCTCTCTGCAGGGAGATGATCTAGAAGTGAGCGAACGACGATATGTGTTCGCTCACATCCCAATCTATAGAGTCGAAGTGTGACCGTTTCAATGTCACAAGTCAGCTCTAACTATGAGGATGAGTGTACATCACTCGCCTCATAGTTCTCCTGAAAGTCACACTTACAGGTCTTGCCCCTCCCCTAGCCTTTGACCAGACTATATAGGAGAAGCAGCAGACTGATCAGCTCATCTCTCTTCATTCTGCTCTCTCTGTCTATAAGCATGTTATTACAGGAACACTGCAGCAACTTGCTTCTCCATTTCCTACTCTGAATCCTGAGTGTATAGGGGACTGCAAGAGGCAGATTACCATGTCAGTATCTAAGTCTTCAATTTTTAGATACTTACACTGATTGCATTTAAAGAAGAACCCTGGGCAGAAATGATCTTAACCCTTACAGTGGGACTACAACCGCACTGCAAGGGTTAAGTGCTCATTTTTGTTTGGGTGTAAAATAACAAAGAAATACTAACCCATGCCTGTCTAGCAACTGGCTCGCTGCTAGACCAGTCCCTGCAGCCTCTCCAGGGATGGAATGTCCCTCTGTGCCCTCACATCCGATACACTGTATTGGATGTCAAAACTCACAGGACCTTAGACTGTAAGAGCAAAGTGGGAGCGAGGCTGCCAGGGACTGGTCTTGTTCGGGTGTATATATATTTTTTATTCTAGACCCCAGACGAAATTGAGCACTTAACCCTTGTAGTGCGGGGATAGCCCCACTGCAAGGGTTAAGATCATTTCTACCTGGAGTTCTTCTTTAATAAATGTAATACATTTAATTTAAAAAATGAATTTAATAAATGCAGATGTATCAATGAATACAGAACTGCAGTAATCTGTTTCTTGTATATTTGCTTTAAGGTAAAATAAGTGAACTTTCTGCTTTAAGCCTAGTTTCTGTTTACTAGATAGTGTTAGCAGATCACTGAATGCTTTCACTTGAAGCCCAGAGTTCCTCTTTAGCATTCCCACAGCCTTCAATGAATCTCTAGAGTCCGTGTAGTCAGCTGACTCTCCCATACAAGATGAAGGCTAGTGCTGTGTGTCCTACATAATCTGCACAGTATAAATAAACTAATGTTGAGTGGCAGATAACTAGAAGCAAGACCTTTAATACTAACACTTGTTGACAATAATGTGATTTAATGTTACCACTGAGCTTTTCATATATACCAAATGTGGATTTAGTGTGTGTAAAGAGTGATAACCTTTCCTGGTGCTCTTTACTAATATATTTTATCCTGCTTTACGACTTCTACTAGGTTTATCTTTGAATAAGGGAAATATCAGACAGGTACTATAAAACGATCTGTTCCATTTAAATAACGCACTCCAAATAAATGGAATGCATACCTACTGGAAAATGTCTTGAAAGCACATTGCCTGAACTCTTTATTCATCTCCCATGGACCATTCCCACATTCCATGGCCTCTGTTACAGGGGGCTATAGTGGAAAATGTATAGGAGTGTTTAGGAAATATTTGACGACAACCCTGCACGCTGTGATTATTTCAGTGCGCTGCTCTTTACGTTTACACAGCAAACTGTGCAGGAAGTTAAACCTCCGAGTAGCAGGAATGTCAATAATAGAAATGAACAGAAGACAGCTAGTGAGGTCCGGAGGAAATAAAACAAGGACCCACTGACAGGTTGCTTCCTGAGGAAAAAGAATAAGAAAGAGCTTGGGAACGTACAATAACCCTCTGATTTAAACAAATTTACACTGTGTAAAGTAAAAGTTGTTTTGACATGTTCAACAAGCTAGTCAGCAATGAATTTATCAATTTACAAGCACATGGGAAATAGCAAACAAAGTAGAATTATGTGGGATTAGGGTTGAAATTTGTGCTCAGATCGGTTGTGAGTTCAGCTTTTGCTTAGCCTGTTCGTGGTTCACCAAACTGCCAAAAGAACTGGTCCTAATTGCCCAGTTCACGCATCATGACCATATTTGATGTATTACTGTCAGCCAGAGGGGCTGAGCGGCTCCAGGAAAGTACTGTTACTAGGAAAGAGCTGGTTTTACAACTCATTCTGGGTTTTCTGGATTATAGTTGGGATCCTGGAGCCGGGAGATTTCTAAGCGAACTGGGACGGAAGAAATCTCCATTCCTGGGCCCGGGCTGGAATTGGAACTACTATTTATTCTTGGCATACAATCAGACCTATAAAATATGTTTGGCAGTTTTGGTAAGATTATCAGTTCATGTGTATCCAGCTTTTCACAATGACTGCTGTGTCCACACCAAGCTGCTTGAAGGTGTTCACTTTTTTCAGTCGAGCTCTTTGATTTGTTTTCCCATTTTTACCTCCCCTTTTTGAAAAAAAAAATGCAGGCTTCTATTCTTTAGTAAAAGAGAATAAACTTTTCTCTCATTCTACAAGAGCGCTAAAATGCTCTGCCAAGTTCTTGAAATTTTAACCACATGCTGATAATTAGGACTGGGCAATGCACACTGTGCAGAGTATACGCCAATTCAAATATTAAAAGGTTAAGATCAGTTTTCTAAAAACTCTTAGTATAATTTGGGTTGTATGAAATAGAAATGACCACTATAGTAAATGTTGTTTGGGAATCCCCGGCCCCCCCCCCCATCTTTTCTCTTATAGAAGCTGTAATCCACAATTAAGTGGTCATTTGTAGAGGCAAAATAGAAATAGCAGTTTCTGGGGAGAAATTGATAAAAGCCGCAATATACATACAGTTTTATGAAGGGCTATTAATCATTTGCAGGACTTGGCATGCAACTGTACAATCAAAACTCTATGTGGTGTTGGTTCTTCCCTTTAACCACTTGAGTTCTAGCCTGTATATACCCATTCATTAGCAGTCTGTTTTTTTTCCTTTACAGTGCTGTCATTGACTGACAATTGACAATTGACTGACAATTTACTTAGTCATGCAACACTTGTCCCCAAATGAATTTTATACAATTTGTTTAAAATATTGTTTTTAGACGGATCTTTCTTAGTGGTCTTCAATAACCACTTTTTTAATTTTTTTACTAAGAAAAAAGGCCAAAAGTTTGATGGTCGGTGGCAATGTAACCCCCTCACCAAAATAACAATCCTACACACACACACACACACACACGATCATTGATGGTCTGTAGCACTTTAAAAGCCCCAGCTTTACCCTTGATCTGCTGAAATACTTCTTCCTTCTAAGTTTACAAACATTCAGCCCATTCAGAAGAGAAGAAGGGGAGCTTTCTCCATTGTGAATGGTCTGAATGTTTGTAAATACTAGCAGTGTATACACTTATGATGGCTGTGATTGGCTTACAGCAATCACAAATTACAGAGTCACTCCGATTGGCTTTGTACATTGTGCAGAACAATAGAGAGAGTTAGTCCCCCCTGTGGGTACACAGATTGCAATCAAGGTCTGACTGGTTCTAAGCCTTGCCCACTCTATAAAAAAAAAAATACTGTTTTCGCAGTAGCTATGTTTGGAAACTGACATTCATGCACAGCTCAACTGGGGCAGGCTTTTAAAGATGCACTTCTTTACTATTTTGGACTGTTGAGCTGCACTGTGTTATTGATATTCCATTCTTCCTAAAGATAAATGGAGATTGTAATATGCTTGACAATGTTTCTGAAAGGCAATAAGCCACTTCTCTCAGATGTCCTTACCTGCCTGTCTGAATGAGCTCCTAACTCTCACTATAGAGATTTAGAGGATTAAAGCAGAACTCCAGTCAAAGTAATTGTTTTGTATAGAATGGTGAAGTGTTGGGGAATTTTGTTAAGTTTTTTTATGTGTCTTGCAGTTGGGGAGTATTAAAGTAGTATTAAAGCCTGGATGTATTTTGCCTTAATACATTCTCTGCATCAAGGCAAAAAACACCCAGTACTTTTGTAACACCCCCTGCCCCCCCCACTTACCTGTAGTTGCTTGTACCCTCCGCCACGACCAGGAAGTTACACAGTATTCCCTGAACTTCCAAGTTTCAGGGGAGGGTACTGAGGACAGGGAAGCCATAGGCTCCTTCTGCCATCAGCCAAGCTGTGACTGCAGGGTGGGCGTGGCCATCTGCACAGTGTGTGTGTGTCTCTATGGACTCAAACAGCTAAGTGTGGGCAGGGCCGTGACTGTGCACTTACGGGTGACTCCACAGCAGTCAGTCAGCTAGCTGATGGAGGCACCCATGCTGGTGGCGGGGGATGTTGTGTGTTTGCGGTCTGGATAACACTTGGGAAGGAGGAAATTAAAAAATAAAGGATAAAATCACTTTTTATCTGGCCACCATAAAAAAGATAATAAAGAAAGATAACACTTCTAGCTTCTGTGTGAGTGATCACCGAGATGCCTCAAATGTTTGTGTTCAAGTTTGTGTTCAAGTTTGGAAGATACATTTCACTAATTAACCTATATATAGGTTTAGCTTAGGATCGCCTAAGTGTGGAGATCAGTGCTGTAAATGCTTGCCAGTTATGTGACAGGAGAGGTATGTGACAAAGTTTTAACAGAAAGTAAAAACACGAGCAAACAAACCAATATGTGATTGCAATGAAACTGGTACAGTGTGTTAAATGCTTTGAAGTTCTGTTGACTTGTGATTTATGTACTGCTAGTCTGCGCTAATTAATTAAGCATAAAACTGACTGGCGGCTCATTTCAGGACGCGCTGTAGGTGAGCTGAAGATCTCAATATGCAAGTCTTATGCAGATTCAATTAGCAAGTCAATTACAGATGTACTAATGCTCCTGAAAGCCCAGAAAGTAAACACTCCCAGACTGTAATAGTGGAGACCAGCAGAGCTTTCACTTGGCACATAGCAACAACTCTGTGTTCAAAAATATCCCCGTAGGCAATGCAGTTAACGTTTTCAAGCTGTCAGTTTTTGTGAAACTGCCGTTAAAGAGGCCTACTGTACAGGCAGTTTGTTATGAGGGTCATTGTGTAGCCAAAGCACACAATTATTTGTTTTCTTTATTCTTCCTTGCACGCCAACATCAACAAACAGCTCTACATCCACACTTTTTCCTTCGGTATTTTCCTTCACACCATTGGTAAAAAGGAAAATGGATTGTACTTTAGTCAAAACAATCAAGCTGTGTCCCCGTGTTCATTTTTCTAAGGCTTTTTCTACCTGGATCTAAAAATGGGATGCTTAGTGTCTGTTCCTTTTGCTGACCAAGTGCCTCCTAAGCACCGTGTTAGAAATAATGTAGTCACGCAACAAAAATAACTAATGTTGTACACATATTACCCTGCTTCGCCAGCTTCACAACCCACCTTGAAGAACATTGAAGGGCCAACAGGTAAAAGCAGACCTAAACTGAAATAACACAGGCACCTTCCTGTTCAGGTTTCTTCTCCTATATCCAACCAAAACCAAATTCTTAGGCATTTGGTCACATCCTTCCTGAAGGAGAGAATCAGCCAAAGTGAACCCAAATCCCTTTCTTCCTCGGAGATCATATGGCAGACATTTGACAGAGCCATTGTAAAACCTGAACCAAGACAGGTAGGTATTCAGGTCATCGTTTAGCAGGGGTGTTGTTTCACTGCATTAGAAACATTTGTCAATCATTTTCTGTAGAGCAAAGGCAGATCCACTACTGATAACAGAGATTTTTCAAGATGATGGAAAAATAGCAAGTGTTTCACTCGCATACAAGAGCTTGATATTGCTCACAAGCATGTTCCTGCAATACCTGAATAACTCAAGAAACAGACTGTTGCACTGTTTGTTGGTTCAGTGTAACCCACTGAACCAACAAACAGTGCAACAGTCTGTTTCTTGCAGCCTTTTAGCCTTTTTTTTTTCTTTTTTTTTTTACTAACAGCCCCAATGTTTTGATGGGGTGTGGGGTTTTTTAATTACCCCTCATTACCTATATAAAGCAGGGGTCTACAGCACCTTAAAATTGATCCTTTAGGGGTCTGTTTATAAATATATTCACTCAAGATTCACACATATTCACATGAGATTTAATTCAGAAAATGGGTTATCTTGGGTGAATGTTCTGTGACTCTTAGGTCAAAACTGATAAATAGACCCCACGGTGATCCAAGTTCAGTGCCTTATTGAATAAACAGTAAGGGCTTATTTATACATCTCCCAAATGCTGTTTGCATGGCACTACTGTACTGCCACTAGACGGTGCTGAGAAGCATGTGAATAAGTAAATTAGTGACACTCTCACCAGAGTTCCAATATGTTCCAATACCTAACATGTTTTGCGCCACACAAGAGCTTTGTCAGCCACATGCCTGTGACAAAACTCCTGTGCGAAGCAAAACATTTTAGGTGTGAGGTTGCTCATACCTGTGCGGTGAACTGTGATGCTTTCGCTGAACGATCACAAATTGGAACTCTGGTTAAGTGTCACTACTTTACTTAACTAATATTCATATTTGAATACTGATCAGAGCATTTCATTATTACCTACTCATACAGTGACATTGTGGAGGTGTACAACAGGGAACGTGGGTCGTCCTGTTCCCCAAGACGTATTGCCTGGGCTGCCGGATACCATGTGTATATATCATGATACAACCTACAGCTTTGACTCTTAATAGACCAGCCATTTATCTACTCCAGAATTCATGAATTCCTGTATTGAAAAACTATATACAGATACAGCTTTCACCAGTCACATTATATATATATATATATATATATATAACAACAGATTGGTCTCGTTGGATAGATGCATTGGGTATATATTAGGGATATACATCAAAATATTTATAGTACTTCACCATTATACAATCGTACAATATATCCCGCACAGGCTGACTCTCTCTTCCTCCCCCAGGTGTTTTGAGGAGATTTTGGATTGATTTTTTTTATTTGCAGTAGTGGGGGTTTTTCTTACCATTTTGATGTTTGCATTGGTTATCTACTATGAATTGTGTTGTTTTTGTTATAATAAAATTCATTATAAATCTTATATACATATTTAATCATCCTACCTAGAGACATCTAACTTTTATTGCATTGTATTTTCATTGGATGATATCTGGGTGGTGTTTTCACAGAATCACACATGAATACAGGTTTAGTCTTATCAACTATTCACTTTAACAATAGACGGGGATCTCTGACCCTTTGCAGCACCTAGGTGCACAATTGTATAAGACTATACATGTATTTTGTTATTTCTATTTTTGTTATATTTTTATTGATCTGACTATTTAAAGGGTCAAAACAATCAAAATTGTTATTTTAGTTTTGTTAGATATGTGGAACCCTTACACATATATACAGGGTTATTCACAAAAGGGTGAAGAGTTTGGAGAAGGCAGGAGAAGTGAACAATCTAGGACAAACTTTACACTTCCCTTCCCATTCTTCCCTCTCTTGTTCCAGAAACAACTTTGTGTAGATATAATATCATTGAGTTTCTGTGGCTTTTGGCTTACAGCTTACATTGTGTTTCAGTACATCTTCACAAACGTTTGCAGCAACTGTCTAAATTCATCCACTAGGTGGCGTTTGTCTGGTAATTTCTAGACACCCACCATTTGGGACATTGGTATTGGGACATATTACCTAACAAACAGGTATATAAACTGGTTATTGCATGTATGTTTAGTGCACAACAATAGCAAACTGTTTGACCTAACCTACATATATAATTAAAACTAAAACAATATCAACAGTAAATCACTTGTCAACATTAGCATTATCGTTCCATGCAGTGTTATCTGTTTATCATAAAACAAAACAGGAGATTACACAAAATAAAGTGGATGTTTTGAATGTAATTGCTCCTTTAGAGGAAAATAAGTCATGCAAATCCACCAAATATTATTACAAATAACAGCTCCCCTGTTTCCCTTTCTCTTCCCCAGGATGTTGTGCTTCCTATGGCAAGTCCTACACTTCCTACTTCTCCTCCTTGCTGCATAGCAGAACATCCTTAATATTACACTTTTGTTATTTCCAGAGTATGTTTTACATTATTTTGTCTCGGGCTTGGAGTTGGAGGTCTGATGCTATAAAGCTGAGTGGGCTTGGCACTCTTTTCCTTTCTGGGGGGAGAGGGGAAGGCATGAAGGGCCCCCCGCTATAGCCTAGAAAAGCTGATTTATCAGCATACATAATCATATGTGAAAGGATTACATGCAGTTAGGAATAAATCGCTCTCCCTGGATACACGATTGTTTATCCAGGGATAGTGATTGTTTTTGTCACTGCATGTAATCATATCACATACGATTGTATGCGGGCGTGTACATGCAGCGGCTGTCACCTGATCATTAACTTGAATGGGTTACAGTTGCTGTATGTAAATGCCAGATTAGGGGTTCCTGCTGCAGGAAAATGCAAGTTTGTGACACAGGAATCCCTAATTGCACCTGAAATATAGGGGACCCCTGCCCCCCATTCTAATCCCCCCCACACACATAATAATACAATATTTAAAAATAAAAATGTAAAAAAATTATATATATTATATAAAAAGTTACTAAATAGATAAAACTCAGGAGCTGAACCTTAACAATGCATTCAAGTACATGGGCTATTAACAAAAATGTGCCTTCTTTGTGTATCACTCGGCTGTAGATCCTCAAATCATCTATGAATTTATGCTGACACTGTCCTGCCTTCTGGTTGGTGGCTACTTTTGTTCCCCATGGACCCTGTGTGTGTAATGTAAAGTAGTCACCACTCCAAGCTCGCTCCTGTGATGGACTACAATCTCAATAAAAATGAAACTATAGTAAACTGAATGTGAGATTGTAGTCCATTACAGAAGTGAGCTTGGAGCAGTGGCTATTTTACAATACACACCACACACAGGGAAAAAGCAAGGAGGTCTCCCAGGTAGAAGGTAACATGGAGTAGCGGTTCATAGAAATAAATCGAGACCAGTTGTATCAGTGAAAAATAGTACAACATTTATAACTGTGACCAGGATGCCAAAAAACATTGATGTGCTTCTCAAATTTCAGAATTTAAAAGACAACGTTGTAACACTCATACATACACTCATGCAAACCTATGGGCCCCACACATACATTGACAATGTAAACCTCCTATATATCCTCAAGGGGATTCTTCGTTTAGTGGTATTGATCCTGAGTAGCTCTACAGGTGATTTTCAGAAATGGTCACAGTTCTATTCCTGTGGATAGAGGAGGATTGCCCTATATCACGAAGGGAATCAATATACGGATATTTATCCTTTACGGATCTGTGTCCATTTAAGGACAAGGTATCCTTTGATAGCAATATTGCAATGTCCCCGTAATGAACATAAATTCAGGTAATTAGGATTTCTTAAAAGTATCGCTGTACTGTCGGATCTTATCGTCTCAAAGTCCCGGGTTCAGCGTGAGTCCATAGCACCCATCACTTAATCGTGACTGGAGAGGGGAGACAAGTGAGATATATTACTGTCGGTATATCGTTGTACTCACTGTTGGTTATCTCAACCCTGTTCTGTCCACTCCGACCATGGAGAAGCTTATCCCTTGAGTTTCAATTGTAGACACGTTGTTGGATATGCTCGATTTTGCACTCTCCAACAACTATTTTCAATTTTCAAGTTCATATTATAGGCAATGCAGGGCAACCGCAATGGGAGCACCGTGGGCACCCGCCTACGCTTGCCTCCATTTGGGCTACTGGAGTCTGTATGTGGGCATACAGACTCCAGTATGTGGGCATCCGATGTACCTGCGCCATGTAAAAACGTGGCTCAGGTACATAGATGACGTGCTGGTAATATGGCAGGGCACTGGGGATGACTTAAAGAAATTTATTACAGAATTAAATATGAATGAACAAAATCTAAAGTTAACCTTCTCCCATAGTCCAACAGAAATCACCTTTTTAGACCTTAGAATAACAATTGGTACATTCAGAAAAGGGACGGCGGCCAATACATTACTCCATGCGACAAGCCATCACCCCCTATCACAAAAACAGGGAATCCCCACAGGACAATTTCTGCGGTTCAAAAGGAACTGCACGAAATACTCTGACTATTTACAGGAATCAAAAACCTTATATAAACGATTTAGACAGAGAGGTTACCCACACCGGACCCTTAGAAAGAGTAAAGCGAAAGTGGGGGAAAGGGACAGATTAGAGATCCTTAGAGGAAATAAATCCCCAAAAAAAGAGACACAAGAACAGGACAATTATGTGTATCCTCAAGAAGGGGAGACTTCGACAAAATACTCCA
Source organism: Nanorana parkeri (assembly GCF_000935625.1). NCBI lineage: Eukaryota > Metazoa > Chordata > Amphibia > Anura > Dicroglossidae > Nanorana > Nanorana parkeri. The sequence continues at coordinate 140,395 of NW_017306616.1, read as the reverse complement.
ACAAAAAGAAAAGACCTGGATATTCAAACTAGATACCATGATACCCTCAGGCCTTAACAATGAGATGAATTTAGGTGTTTTCCTTTTGAAATCTCAGTTTACAAAACTCTTTAATCTCTATCTTTCATATTTTATTTGGTTAAAAGATTGGATGACAAGATGTGAATATGTTCGAAATGAACGAACGTTGAAATATATCCCTTGTCCTCCACAAACACAAATTCTCATCTTCACTTAAGTTAATTAACATATTCTGAGTCTGAAATTAAATGGCAGGTGTGACTAGGCTACTTAAATAGCCACTCACCAGCTCCTCAGAAAAGCTCTGACAAAGCCTCGGCAGGAGGGGCGAAATGCATCGGCTAATATGTGCTTGATTGAGCAGCTGTGTGACCCTACACACAAGACAACCTCCATGTGAATGGATCATACAATAGATCCACCACATCCATAAGGGGAGGAAAATACCGGCCATCAGACGTGGAGATAAACACCATTGTGCCGAACACTGGAACACTCCAAAAATCACGGTGCACCGTGTCTACAATTGAAACTTAAGGGATAAGCTTCCCCAAGATCGGAGTGGACAGAACAGGGTTGAGACAACCAACAGGGAGTACAACGATATACTGACAGTAATATATCTCACTTGTCTCCCCTCTCCAGTCACGATTAAGTGATGGGTGCTATGGACTCACGCTGAACCCGGGACTTTGAGACGATAAGATCCGACAGTACAGCGATACTTTTAAGAAATCCTAATTACCTGAATTTATGTTCATTACGGGGACATTGCAATATTGCTATCAAAGGATACCTTGTCCTTAAATGGACACAGATCCGTAAAGGATAAATATCCGTATATTGATTCCCTTCGTGATATAGGGCAATCCTCCTCTATCCACAGGAATAGAACTGTGACCATTTCTGAAAATCACCTGTAGAGCTACTCAGGATCAATACCACTAAACGAAGAATCCCCTTGAGGATATATAGGAGGTTTACATTGTCAATGTATGTGTGGGGCCCATAGGTTTGCATGAGTGTATGTATGAGTGTTACAACGTTGTCTTTTAAATTCTGAAATTTGAGAAGCACATCAATGTTTTTTGGCATCCTGGTCACTTCAATAAATGTTGTACTATTTTTTACTGATACAACTGGTCTCGATTTATTTGTATGAACCGCTACTCCCAGTTACCTTCTACCTGGGAGACCTCCTTGCTTTTTTCATATGTTTATTTGGTTCAATAAATCTTGATGACCAATCTACTCTAGTTGAATAGAAATATACACATTCTCCATATTCTGCATACCTGGCTTTATATTATAAAGTTCTTATAATATAAAGCCAGGTATGCAGAATTGGATATAGCTGTGCCACACTATACAATAATACACTGTTCTGGAGTCTGGACATGTGCTCATCTATTTTCCCCATTATGGGGGTACAAGCCTTAGTTAGCAATGGCATGATAAATGTTCATTTCATGTTCTTCATAATATTAAGAAACTGACCTAAAATCATGATTTTATATTGCTTTAGAAAAAATGTGACCTGTCCCTTTAAGAAAAAGTATCGGTAATTGGTATCGGCGAGTACTTGAAAAAAAGTATCGGTACTCGGTCTTAAAAAAGTGGTATGGGAGCATCCCTACTCCTATCTCGCATGCATACATACAAGGGCCAATTAACCTTCCTTCTTTGGAGAGTGGGAGGAAACCGCAGTACCCAGAGAAAACCCACACAAGCACAGAGAGAACATGCAAACTCCTTGCAGATAGTGCCCTGACCGGGGTTTGAACTGGGGACCCTGAGTGCTGCAAGACAGAAGTGCTCGCCAAAATGTGTTTGTTTGTGTTTGTGAGTCTCTGTGTGTTCCAGTCTTTACCTTTATCCCTGTATGTTATAGTCTCTGAGGAAGGTATCTAAATCATTTTTGAATGATTCAATTCCCTCTTCTGATAACACTGCTTGTGGAATAGTTCCAAAATGTTACCGCTCTAACGGAAAATAATCCCCTTCCCCCTGTCCAATTTTAGGAGGTGGCCTCTAATTTTCTTCAGGGAGTTTACAGTAAAAAGTTTACTGCTGATGTTGCCATCTCCATTAAACATTTTGTACATCAAAATCATGTCCCCTCTTAATTACCTCACTTCTAGCGTGAACAAGTTTAAATTTAACAACCTTGCCTCATAAATTTGGTCCTCCAGCCCCTTAATTATTTTTGTTGCCCTTCTCTGGACTCTCTCCCGATCAAGCACATCCTTTCTGTGGATTGGTTACCAAAATTGAACCACATGTTCAAGATGAGGTCGAACCAGTGTAAAGTGGCAAAATGATTGCTTTATTTCTAGAGTACATTCCTTTTTTAATGCATGACAAAACTCTGCTAGCTTTGTTTGCTATAGCTTGGCAGTGCAGGCTATTGTTTAATCTGCAGTCAATGTGCCACCGTGGGTTTTTTAGCCTTGCTTTCTAAACGTCCTCACTGCATAGATATTTACTTTGTTTAATAGAAAAAGTGCCTTCAGAAAAAATAACCCACTCACATTATTTCCCAACTCTATACCATTTTGCTTGCTCATGCACACTCCTGCACTCCCTTTTATGTTTCATCTTGGGAAAAAGATTTAGGCCAACATTTCTCTGAAGACAGACTACAAACAGGATTCATACTGATTCATAACGCCAGTGCAGCCCAGGTAAAGTGTTCTGAAATCCTAACACACTGGCATAGCTGCCCAAAAGAACTTTCCTTCCACTCCAAAAACCTGCTGGAGGGAGACTGGGGCCATACTATAACTATGTGGTGGACATGCCCCCCAATATATAATTTCTGATCTCATGTTTTCCATATCTATGAAACTGTCATGGACACACAAACCCCTGTGTCTTCTATAATTGTCCTGATCTCTATTTTTCTCAGCCCAATCTCCACAGCCAAGAAGGGCTTGCTTCGCTTTTTCCTCCTGGCTACCAGGAACTTTATTGGGAGAAATCTACTTCTATTTCCATAATAAATGTGTACTGCAGAATTAGCCCACCTACAGAGATTAGAATAACTGATGGCACAATCTCATGACAAGTACTCCACCTACATTGTTACCTGGACCATTTGGATTGTTTTCTTGGGTACCCCACAATTTAAAGCCATTTTCTCACGTATTAACTTGCTAGGTTTTGACTTTGGGGGGCGTGTCTCCCTGACCTGGATACCCATCATCTCCCACACCTTTTCCTTACTGTATCTCTAGCCACTATCACTACCTTTTTTCTTTCCATGACCACAGACTTGTAGCAATGAACTGTTATAAAGATGATATTCCAACATGTCTGATCTGCCCAGTAAAGAACAATAGGTCCATTCCTACAAACCATCTATGTTACGCACTAGACCTAGGTATTACACTTACTAGGCATACCAGCAACCTAATATGTTGCTATGCAAGAATTATCTACAGATTTTATTTGCCGCTAATATGTACCATATCTTATGTTTTTGACAATGTGTTGGTGCATGGAACTCTTCTCTGTAAATACCTTAAAATATATACAACTTTATTCTTCAAATAAAATGCAAATATTAGAAAACATCTATAATACAATTTAGATATAGATTGGCGTTTCAACACAAAATTCAGATTATCTGCAGCAATGTAAACACTGATATGTTCTTCACCTATGTTACTGTGAACAGCCTGTCCTGGGTAAGTATAATACATCCCCTGTATACTTTAACAGCTCAGTTTCACCTGCAAGCCAAGCTCCAGATATCTATTCCTTTCTAAAATGTACTTCAAGACCAGCTGCAGAGAACTTAATTAGCCTTAAAGTGTGTTTTTAAATTAAAACTATTGTTCAAATTTTTATGTAATGGCTTAAACGTACTGTAATATGTTCTATAACCAGTTTTGCTGTGTGTGCTATAAGATGTTTAATTTTTCCAAAGATGTGATTTTCATATGACTTTGCTTACATCCAGATTTTCAGTGATGTAAAAGATATATATGCCAAATTCCAAGAAGATTGGATAATATTTAGGGGTTGCACACATTGATCACTTTTATCACAGTTATTACAACTCTCACTCCTGTACCTAGGAGGTTGGTCTAAAAACGACTTCAGTTTCAGGATCCCAGGGGCACTGCATCAAGCAAGGTGGATGGCAAAGGCAATATATGCACTTAATTGTCCTCTTCACTAAACAGTTGAATATTCCTCAGCGACAATTGGAAGGAATGAAACGGGTTGCGCATTTTGTCAGCCTCATATATGTTCGCTTTTGGCATGAGGCAATTGTAAGTCGATGGGCTCCAAAGAATGATTTGGATATGCTACAGCTTCTGAGCACTTACCCAGATGCAGATGTCATAAAATGTGCTCTCACAGTTGCTAAGAGACACCTTTGGTATCTGTCGGAAACAAATGTAGGATTGGCTTTTTTGGACGAACGTATTACTCAGGCTGTTAAGGAAAATATGACTAAAAATTTAGAAACCAAACCTGCAAAGAAAAAGGAAGTGAAACGATTAGAGGGTAAAAACATGGTTTTTGAAGGAAAACACCTGAGCCATTTCGTTACTAATAAAACAAAAACGTTCTTTGAATTGTTTGGGATCCACGACGTGACAGAATACTGCAGTGATTCTCTAAGAAGCCACGTGAACGCTCTTAAGGTTGTCAATGATACCGCAGAAAGAGGATTTGCTCTGATAAAAAAGTATAACGAATCGGTCAGGGATGAACAACAAAAAGAAGTCTTGTTGAGGGTAGTCGAGCATCACAGAAAAGTCGTCACTAAGCGAACAAAACAAGGGATTGCATCGTTCAAAGTTGATTAATATAACACATGTTTTGCCTATCATATTACCTATTAATCTTAGTGTATAGTTTTAATAGTATTTTAAGTTTGTGATTTCTAGTTTTCCCAATAAAAGTAATTAACATTTAAAAATAGTATTCTTTGCCTACTTTTACAAAACAGATCAAAGTGTGCAACCTCTAAATATTATCCAATCTTCTTGAAATTTAGCATATATATCTTTTACATCACTGAGACTCGGGGAGTAAGCAAAGTCTGCAAACATTTTACAGTTTATTTTTTGCCTTAGAAAATGAAACACCTTAGTGTGCTATCATATAGCAGTGCTAAATTGAGAATCTATAAGTACCCAAAATGGCTCAGTAGGTCACTGAAAAGAGGATGGCATAATGACAGAATTGAATACTGTGGTGTTTATCTATTACAGCTGTTAATTATACTGATTATACATGTGATGTTTGATGGAATGTTGATTATTCCTCCCCTGTTCTGTGGTCTTCTGGCAGGATGTCTAAATTTCAGTGTTCCAATAGGGACACTGATTGTTGCTGGGAGTTTAAAAGACTTCATGTACTGTATTTTGTTTCTCCAACAAAAAATAAATGAGCCCAGAAAAAAAATGACGAAGTGGAATTTCTTAATTAACTTAGCATTTTGCTTCATGCCCGTAGGCATTATGGACTGATCTTAAGACACCAGGCTGGCTTTCTGATGTTAGATTTGGAAGAAGAGCCATGTCTTATGGTTCTCACAAGGGGGGTCATGGTCATATAGACATTGTTGTAGTCACTGCAGATTTCTCACAAAATGACTTTCTTTCATATTCATTAAAAATACTTTGTGAACATTTGCCACACGCTGGTATTTAGCTACAAAGATTGTCGATGACTGTAGTTAATTACATATTTTGCATCACTTCTAAAGAAAAAACATTCATCCTATTTTTGGGGACATATGGGCTGTGGAATGTGGTATGCCTCTCAGGCATTCAACAGCTTTTTTATATTCCCCTTCCCAGGTCCAGTAGAGGACAGTGCCCCACTGTAGTAAGCAATAGTAGTGAAAAGGGTCTGTTACGTCAAAGTCCACAGGCAGTACCATCTAATCATGGTTTGGGATCTATTTTTAGGTTTATACATTTTAACTGGAATTTTGTATGTTTTTGTATTATTAATATAGAAAGTTTGGCATTATACCCTTTATCCGCCTTTGCAGTCAAATTTGAGAAACACCCACTATACTGTATGTTTATTTTTATATTTTATTTAAGAGTATTTCTTACCTTTCTAGTTGTGTCTTTGGAGCAGGCTTATACTCAGGACTCTCCAGGCAGTTTCTATTGTTCAGAATAACCTGCTAAGTGCAATTAGGGGACATATTTAAGGAAGAGATTTTTTCAAAAGTATATTAGCATGAAATGTGCCACCCAAGCCTTTAGATCTTTAACCCTTTGTTAGGACATACTGTGCACATCTCATTTACAACTGAAAATGAAGATCTACTAGCATGTCAGAGTGAGAGGAATAATTCTATGACCATTAATCACTGGTAACACTAAACTGATGAGCAGTAAAAACTTGTATGGGGATCTGAAGCTGTTTTCTAGCCAAAAATTCAAATTTTATCATGTGTGTGCAAATATGAAGAAAGTGCTCCGGTCAGCAAGCGGTTAAAGTGGACCCTTTACCCCTTTCCCTGAAAATCACATAAGCATACAGCTCTGCATGCTGATGTGAAATCATCTTACATTCATTAAAAAACAAGCACATTTTAATTTTACTTGCAATTTCTGTATTTACACTTCCTAGTCCATTTTGGCACAAATCATGTAATCATGCCCAAGCATTGCATCCTGGGAAGGTTATATCAGCAGAGCATTGCTGGGAAATCTCAACTGTAATCTCATGAGATCTCAGGGAAAGGCATTTTCCTTCACTGAGATGAAGTGCATGGTCACATGTCCTAGTCACATGTGCCAGAGTTCCAGGAAGTAAAGGGAGATCTATTAACCTGCCCGTAGTTAAAATGGCCACTGTCAGAAGACTAGGGGATAAAAGAAAAATAAAGTATGGCAATAGGCTTGCAAGTAGTTGCCGTTGTGAAGTTTGCTGGTTCAAGTCCAGCCATTGGAGAGTAAAGTTTTTTTGTTTTTTTTTCATAAACGAATTTCGTCCGAAACTAATTTAATTTCGGACCCGAAAAACGAAACTAAACTAAACGAATTTTTTTTTTTTCAAACGAAACTAAACTAAACGAATTTTTTGCTGGTGCACATGTCTAGTCATTACTAAACATTTCTAAAGGTGCCCATGTTATTATTTTAAAGATATGGGTAAAGGTTCTAGAGCTATGGTATTGTCCTAATTTGGCTGCTAAAGTGGAAATAGTGCCTTAGAGCTCTTCAAGCTTTATACAATTCTAACAAAAAAGGTTCTGAAAGGTGCCTTCTCAAGTTTTCAGATTCTTCATAGATGTTGGATAGGATTCAGTTTAGGGCTCAGAGAAGCCACTTCAGAATAGTCCATTGTTTTGTTCTTCACTGTCCTTGGATGCGTTTATCAGTGTGTTTTAGGTTAGTATGGTTTTGAGGACTCTTAACCTACTACTGAGAGAGGGCTTTTTGGCACTCTAGAATTTCTTGATAGTCTTGAGATTTTATTGTGTCCTGCAAAGAACAAAGCAGCCCTAAAACATAACCGAGCCTCCTCTATGTTTCATAGTAGGTACGGTGTTCTTTTCTTTGAAATATTTTTTTTCCATTTGTGAATTTAGAGTTGATGTGACTTGCCAAAAAGCATGTGGACATGTGTTGTTTGTGTTTTTTTTCTTTTATTGTTGATCACTTTTGACTAATATTTTCCCTTAAAAAGAAAAAAGCGATTGATGGTGCAATCAGACACTGATATACAGTACTGTGTAAAAGTCTTAATTCTGTAAAGTAAGAATGTATTCAGAAATAAAAGTGTTAATAGTTGATTTTTATCAATTAACAAAATGGAAAGTAAATGAACAGAAGAGAAATCCAAATCAAATCAATATTTGGTGTGACGGCCCTTTGCCTATAAAACAGCATCAATTGTTCTAGGTACACTAGCGCAAACATGTTGGAGAACTAACCGCAGATCTTCTGTGGATGTAGGCTGCCTCAAATCCTCTGTCTCTTCATGTACAGACTCGATAATGTTGAGATCAGGGCTCTGTGGGGGTCAAACCATCACTTCCAGGACTCCTTGTTCTTCTTTATGCTGAAGATAGATCTTAATTACATTGGCTGTATGTTTGGGGTAATTGTCCTGCTGGAGAATACATTTGGGGCCAATCACATGCCTCCCTGATGGTATGGCATGATGGATAAATATCTGCTTGTATTTTTCAGCATTGAGGACATCATTGATTCTGACCAAATCTCCAACTCTTTTGGCAGAAATGCAGCCCCAGACTTGCAAGGAACCTCCATCATGCTTCTCTGTTTCTGCAGACACTCATTATTGTACCACTCTCCAGCCCTTCGGCGAACAAACTGCTTCCTGCTACAGCCAAATATTTAATATTTTGACTCATCAGTCCAGAGCACCTGCTGCCATTTTTCTGCATAGTTGAGTCACTTAGCCTTGCTTCCATGTCAGAGTTATGGCTTTTTGGCCGCAAGGCCACAGAAAAATGGCAAAAGTGTAAATACACTTTAAGATTGTCTCTTTCTATGCCTAAACACTGGGCTGGCCTGGCAATGTCTATGGGCTTTTAGTAGAACAGGGGAGTCTGGGCCATAATTGTACGTACATGGTGGGGGTTTTAGGATGGGATGATTTTGGCTGTTAGTGTGGGTTGATGTTTATGACTATGCACAAAAAAAAAGGATTCTGGGCTTGCTGTTTGAGGCTGTACATAGGGGGTTGGCAGTTTATTTGGCTGTATAGGATGGTGAAGTGCCAACAGAACTATGAGTTGGTTAATCAAGAGCAGACTACCATGTCAGTTGACTGCCCTATAGCATGTAGCTGAAGTGTCAGTTAATATCTGGCCATGTCCCTAGCACTATTTTTTGCTATTGCACTGGACCGGAACACAGGCATTGCTGTGCCATGCATTCTGGTGCTGGTAATTGCACTGCGGGAGGGGGGGAAGGAACTGCGGTGCCATTGACATGAATGAACCACCCTGCCCCAGAACGCAGAGAGCCTTCACAGTATGCCATCCAGTGCATTCCAGCATGGTTTGCTGCTGGAACACACTGGAAGTGGTGTGAACAGGCCCTCAACCCATATTTTTCTTCTGCACACATCATTGTCCTTGTACAGGATGTTTCGAGGTGCTCTGTGTAGATTGGAACTGCAGCAACACCCTAGTGTTTTATATAGTACAAAGCTCACAAACACCAGCTCTCTATGAGACCATTGACATTTTCATTCTGTACTGGTTAGTTTAATAATACAAAAATGTGAAGAAAGATATAAAAAGCAGATGGCATAACAACTGGGGGAGCAAGTGGAGTTCTTTTCATACAGCAGAAGCAGTTTCCATGGTAACCTCAGGTGTATTTTTATGAGTCACTATATTTATAAAAATCTAATTCACTGTAGCCAATCTGTTTCAATTCTTCCTCCTCTGCTTCTGGAGTACAGCTCAAGACAATCTGTTTTTAACACTTGGTGTGATTAACACTGAGTGTGAACAATGGATACACAACTGATTTGTAGTCTTACAACATGAATGTCAAAGAATATAAGTATGTCATGAATCAAAACATGTCTATTAGCAGTCAGCTATCTTGTATGATTTGTTATAGACTTGAGCTCAGAGGGTGTGTTGGGTTAAATTATTTCTTGTCAGATGAAAAGGCAATTGTGTGTAAAACAAAAATAAACCACACCTATGTATTTATTATGTTTTGTAATCTATCTTACATTGTCTAGGGTTGTAAAAGCAGCTAGGTAAAGTTTTCCAAAGGCAAACTACATCATATGGGAAAAATACTTGTTTGTAGGCTAAATAGTCAGTATTTACTATACCAATCTGATCCTTTGTTAAAGGAGAACTATGGGGTTAAGTCTTTTCCCCATAGTTCTCCTTAGGGTAACGGGAGAACACAAACTAGCGTCCTCCCATCACCCTAGGCTCAGTATACCGCGAGCTATAGCTCGCGGTATACTGAGACGCCGCAGTATACCGCGAGCTGCTGCTCGTGTTATACTAAGACGCTGCAGCTGAAGCGGATCTAGAGGCAGATCCAGCTGGACACGGCACCCTCCCCCGTCCGTTCTGCCAGTCAGCGCTGGCGGATCGGAGCGGGGAGGGGGGAATCCAGCCCCTCCCCTGTCACAGCAGAGAGCCGTGACAGGATCGAGAGGTGAGCGAACGCCGGTATGTGTTCGCTCACCTCCCGATCTACTGAGCCGACCTGTGACAGTTTCATTGTCACAGGTCGGCTAGAACTATGAGGTGAGTGAAAAGCACTCACCTCATAGTTCTCCTCTAACATGATTGGTACTGCATTGTTATTCATGACTAGAGGTCTTTTAGATGACCAGGCAACCCAAAAGCTCACATTTCAATTATGGATGGAATCTGATCAGCTTGAATCTATCAGGGAATTATCCTGTAAGATTTCTGACATTCCCAGCTCTGCATCCAGATGCAATAGAGTCTAGGGGGGTGATTTACTAACCTAAACACACACACACACACCAGGTGTGTGTGATTTTCACACAGCAAAACGTATTTATCAACCAAAAAGTCTCTAAAAGCATATTTCCACTAATGCCATATATGGAAAAATCATGCACATGATGCATATATAATGCTGCTTCACAGTTTAGACAAAAATGGTTAGCTCATGCATTTACATTCCTTGCATTCATCAACGCAAGCAACACAACATAGAGCTAATTTACCCAACATCACCTTGGAATTCCTTCAGGGCTTTGCACAACACACCTGCTGGGTGTGTACACATTACAAAGGTGTTTAGATTCCACCCATAGATCATGCTGGGAGGGAACACACTGCAGAGGTGTATACACATTCGTGGTGTGTTTATAAGGTTAGTAAATCAACCCCTAGGGCTCCATTTACAACTATGTAAAACAGCATACTTTAGCTGTATGCAGTAACCAATCTTCACAGCCTACTCCCTTTAGGGTATGCCATGTGCCTGGGGACATGTCTACACACTGCAACTTAGTGTAGATAATACAAGATTAAAACAAAATTTGTGGACTGCCTCCACACTGGCCCCCTGTGCTATCTCTCCCCCCAAGGTACAATATTTAAGAGAAAAAAAAGGGGTTTGTAGAGAGATAAGTATGTCAAAATAACATAAACGACTTCCATAACTAAAATAACTATCCCAATGGTACCAACGCGTTTCACAACTTTAGCTTCTTCAGGGGACCGGTAGTCGTGCATAAATAATGCCTGAGGTTAAGAGAAATGTACAGCGGATCGAGATGATTGGGTGGCTGGAAAACCGCCGACCCCCACATTCTGTCCCTTTTTTGTGCCTGGGACCCCGGGGCATCAGGGGGAGGAGCGCCTAGGAGGCTTCACGAGAGCCCAGGCTTCCCTGCTGAGATGTTCCTATAAAGGGCATTTTGTAAGGAATGGCCTCCTTCCAGTAATGTAGTGATCCTATTTCCTCCACCTATTGGAAAAGAGGATAGGAGATTTCTAAAAATTGTAGTCGTGGGTCAAAATTCCTTCATGTCACTACATTAGAATTTTTCCTCTAAATATATTTGTATAATTCGACCCATACATATTTGCCTTTTCAAGTTAGTGTGAGCCTGTCAAATATTAGGTGTGTTCCAATCCAAGAGGTCCCTGTGTTTAGTCTATAATGTGTATTGACTCTTTGACAATGTCTGTGCGTGTGGGTGAGATCGATTGGCTGTAACCTGCCGTGACATAAGATTCGGTTCATGAGTGTGTGTATATGAATAATTATTTAAATAGATATATAAACTCAGTGATGGTGAAAAACCTTAGTGTATTGCAAACGTTACATAGACTGTGAATGTAACCTGTGTGTATAATATTTAGACAAGCGATACAAAGTATTAGTGATGTGCGGGAAAGTGAAAGTGAGATTCGGTCCTGGCCGGCTTCTTTCTCACAGACCTCACAGCAGCCGACCGAGTCTCTGTCTGTATACAGTGCCCTGCTCACATTACACTGCATTCCACAACCACCAGCACAGATCTCAACTGCCTGCACATCAACCATGCTGACCTCCCTCTGATCCTCTGCATCTGCCCCCCTGCATCCTCCGCTTCTGCCCTCCTGATCCTCCACATCTGCCCCCCTGATCCTCTGAATCTGCCCCCTGATCCTCCACATCTGTCCCTTTTGAGCCTCCGCATCTTCCCCTCTGATGCTCCCCATCTGCCCCGCTGATGCTCCCCATCTGCCCCGCTGATGCTCCCCATCTGCCCCGCTGATGCTCCCCATCTGCCCCGCTGATCCTCTGCATCTACCCTTGCTTAACCTCCGCATCTGCCCCTCTGGTCCTCTGCATCTGCCCCTGCTTATAATCCACATCTGCTCCTCTGATCCTCCAAATCTGCCCCTGCTTATACTCCACATCTGCTCCTCTGATCCTCCAAATCTGCCCCTGCTGATCCTCCAAATCTGCCCCTGTTAATCCTTCACATCTGCCCCGTTAGGCCCTCTGCGTCTGTCCCTGCTTAGACTTTCTGCATCTGCCCCTGTTGAGACCCTCCATCCAAGACACCAGGCCGGCACCCTGGAGCAGAGCGACAGCACAGAGTATGTTGCAAATTCATATACTATTCTGTATTGTTGGAATTCATAGACCTCTATAGCTTATGGCATTCTGCATTGCTGTGAAGTGTGTTGCTGTGATTTGTAGTCCTCTAAAGCTGGTAGTATTCTGCACTATTGTATAATGTGTTGCTGTGATTTGTAGTCCTCTAAAGCTGGTAGTATTCTGCACTGTTGTATAATGTGTTGCTGGGATTTGTATTACTCTAAAGCTGGTTGTCATTCTGCATTACCGTATAATATATTGCTGGGAACTGTAGTCCTCTATTGGGGTACAGGTAGAGTTCTCTGCAGGTCATTCACTAGGTCCCCCCGTGTGGTCGTGGGATTTTTGCTCACCGTTCTTGTAATCATTTTGACCCAACGGGGTGAGAGTGGTCTTGTATGTCTTCCATTTTCTAATTATTGCTCCCACAGTTGATTTGTTCACACCAAGCGGCTTGCCTATTGCAGATTCAGTCTTCCCAGCCTGGTGCAGGTCTACAATTTTGTTTCTGGTGTCCTTCGACAGCTCTTTGGTCTTCACCATAGTGGAGTTTTGAGTGTGACTGTTTGAGGTTGTGGACAGGTGTCTTTTATACTGATAACAAGTTCAAACAGGTGCCATTGATACAGGTAATGAGTGCAGGACAGAGGAGCCTCTTAAAGAAGAAGGTACAGGTCTGTGAGAGCCAGAACTCTTGTTTGTTTGTAGGTGACCAAATACTTCTTTTCCACCATAATTTGCAAATAAATTCGTTCCAAATCAGCCAATGTGATTTGTCTGGATTTGTTTTCTAATTTTTTGTCAATCCAGTAATAGCACTTCCCAGAGCTCACCTCAGGCGACCTGAGTCCACACCTCCTAGTTATTAAGTTTAACAAACGTTTGCAATATTACTATTGTGGTGGAGTGTGTTTAGAAAGGACTCAGATGTATATAGTTAAGAAATATTTATTTAGATTCTTGTTGGTTTAAAGAATCATGCAGTTCAATAAAAGATTATTATCAACTTCTCTTGTAGTGATACTCATGTGTATCTCAGAACAGCATGCCTCTAACTCTAAGACTATTGCTGATACGTATATTTGCAAACCGTATTACATACATTCTTAATACATTCATATATATGTTTACATATTTGATAAAGTTCTATTACAGGTATATTACTAATTGATGAGTCCCCTACGCGTTACGCTCACAAAGGCTTCTTCAGGGGGTGTATTTATTCTGTATGTTTGTATATATCGACTTTCAGCAATAATCTGTTTTTTAAACATATAATACAATATAAATTAATATTAAACCACAAGATAGAATCAACATATAATATATCGATAAAATTCAATTCATTTCTATTTTATAATTGTATACATAATTCCTTATTTTTCATTTGTCAATACAATATATACTTTTGTCTTTTTCATTTGTCATTAATAGCTTCACATTAATATTCATGCATGGGATATCTTATTTACATTGATAATTTGTCCATCAAAATTACTTCATTTTTAGTACACATATTAGATCGTTTATATTCATCATTAACTTGTTCAGTATATATACAGAGGTAATTCATCATTGTTAGTTATTCAGTAATATTATTTTGAAAAAACATATTCATTGGTCTAAAAATGTCAGAGTATTGATTCACCATACATGTATATAGTTAAATTGTGTTACCTTTCTATTCGACTATTCAACCCGGGACTGCATGATCCTGGAGAGGACTTTTTCCCAGGGTAATGGGGTTTCTCTCATCTACCCCAGAGAGTATCACACGGCGGAATCAGAGACGCACAAATGTTTTCTCATTTTGTCTCTCATAGTTGAGGTCTACCTATGATGCCAATTACAGGCCTCTCATCTTTTTAAGTGGGAGAACTTTTTCACAATTGGTGGCTGACTAAATACTTTTTTGCCCCACTGTACATGTGCAGTGATGTATACATGTGCACATTTTTCATGACTCACATTGCAGGCTTTCTTCATTTTTTTTAAAGAAGATTTTATTATGCCTGAAGCCTAAAAATTCTAAATTTTCTCCACAGGAAAATCAGTCGGACACCCGGTGTATCAGACTGTAATCAGCTGCCCCCTCCATGTCACTCATTGTATCATGATCAGTAAACACCAGCCCTGCCTTTACCCACAATACACTGTCTGGAGGGGGGTGGGGATAACACACATTGCTTGCACAGCACAGAGGCAGAAATGTTCATGAGGATATGAGGAGGAATGCTAATAAAAATTCTGCCAATCAGCTCACTTTCCAAATCCCCTATATTGGTGTAGATTTCAAATTCTTCTACCAATTCCTGGTA
>NW_017306616.1:118143-125358 GCF_000935625.1 Nanorana parkeri | reverse complement strand
GCTTACAGGCTGGAGTTTCAAGCTCTGCCTTTACTCTAATTCATGTTGTCAAACCTGCCAACATCTCTGCGGAGATTAGCAGAACTCCAAGCTGCTCTGGCACAACTCCTTTCTCAATAGGGGGACATTCACCCCATTCTGGATTTAAAGGTTTTCAACACTTTCCTTTGGGTAGAAAAATTCTGGAAACTAAATTCGGTCATTGCTTTACTTCATCCAGGAGGCTGTGGCGACTGAGGTGTCTGTGGACATCAAGGATGACTACTTGTAGTCATCTGCGGATTGTGGTGGGCATGCAACATTACCAATTAATTGCCCATCCTTTTGGTTTGAGCAAGGTACTATCCCCTGTGCTTGCTCTGCTTTGCTTTCGGGGCATTCCCATAGTGGGGTACCTAGGCGACCTTTTCCTGAGGGAACAGTCAGCACAAACTCTGTCAGTCAATATCCCACAAACTGTTCTAACTCTGCAGACGTTCAGATGGATCTTGAAGTCAGCACTGGACCCAACTCATCACCAGTATCCTGCTTTGTGCAGGGTTTTTTTTTTTCTCAATCTGTACTCCCATGTTTGCATGCTACAGCCCAGCAGCCATCCTACCCTCTGCTTTTGCATGAAGGTTCTGGGCTTCATGGTTGCCTCCTTTAAAGCAGTTTCATATACCCAATTCCATTGCAGACCTAGAGTATTGATTCACCATACATGTATATAGTTAAATTGTGTTACCTTTCTATTCGACTATTCAACCCGGGACTGCATGATCCTGGAGAGGACTTTTTCCCAGGGTAATGGGGTTTCTCTCATCTACCCCAGAGAGTATCACACGGCGGAATCAGAGACGCACAAATGTTTTCTCATTTTGTCTCTCATAGTTGAGGTCTACCTATGATGCCAATTACAGGCCTCTCATCTTTTTAAGTGGGAGAACTTTTTCACAATTGGTTGCTGACTAAATACTTTTTTGCCCCACTGTACATGTGCAGTGATGTATACATGTGCACATTTTTCATGACTCACATTGCAGGCTTTCTTCATTTTTTTTAAAGAAGATTTTATTATGCCTGAAGCCTAAAAATTCTAAATTTTCTCCACAGGAAAATCAGTCGGACACCCGGTGTATCAGACTGTAATCAGCTGCCCCCTCCATGTCACTCATTGTATCATGATCAGTAAACACCAGCCCTGCCTTTACCCACAATACACTGTCTGGAGGGGGGTGGGGATAACACACATTGCTTGCACAGCACAGAGGCAGAAATGTTCATGAGGATATGAGGAGGAATGCTAATAAAAATTCTGCCAATCAGCTCACTTTCCAAATCTGTGGATACCGGGATTCAGGCAAATTCTGACACCTGGCTAAAGAATGAGGCATCCAGGGGCTTACAGGCTGGAGTTTCAAGCTCTGCCTTTACTCTAATTCATGTTGTCAAACCTGCCAACATCTCTGCGGAGATTAGCAGAACTCCAAGCTGCTCTGGCACAACTCCTTTCTCAATAGGGGGACATTCACCCCATTCTGGATTTAAAGGTTTTCAACACTTTCCTTTGGGTAGAAAAATTCTGGAAACTAAATTCGGTCATTGCTTTACTTCATCCAGGAGGCTGTGGCGACTGAGGTGTCTGTGGACATCAAGGATGACTACTTGTAGTCATCTGCGGATTGTGGTGGGCATGCAACATTACCAATTAATTGCCCATCCTTTTGGTTTGAGCAAGGTACTATCCCCTGTGCTTGCTCTGCTTTGCTTTCGGGGCATTCCCATAGTGGGGTACCTAGGCGACCTTTTCCTGAGGGAACAGTCAGCACAAACTCTGTCAGTCAATATCCCACAAACTGTTCTAACTCTGCAGACGTTCAGATGGATCTTGAAGTCAGCACTGGACCCAACTCATCACCAGTATCCTGCTTTGTGCAGGGTTTTTTTTTTTCTCAATCTGTACTCCCATGTTTGCATGCTACAGCCCAGCAGCCATCCTACCCTCTGCTTTTGCATGAAGGTTCTGGGCTTCATGGTTGCCTCCTTTAAAGCAGTTTCATATACCCAATTCCATTGCAGACCATTGCAACTTAGCTAATGGCTGCATGTCAAGAAGGCACATTCTTTGAGCAATCACATATGCCTGATACCAAAGACCAAGTTAGCCTGGCTTGGTGGCTCAAGAATTCAGGCCAGGGTGGAGAGGAGTCCTGAACTTCTGAAGTCCTGAAAGGACTTCATGGAGGAAACCCATTTCCCGATTTAATATTATGGAACTATGAGCAATTCAATTATCCCTCCAATGCTGAACCTTTTGTTTGCGAGAGCATCTTACTGCTTTTATTTACGGCGTTGACCACCCCCATTTGGGTTGCTTTTGGAAATCAGTGTCTCAGGATACATCCTCCTTATGTCCCTTAATAAATTACTAAGAAGGTAGGATTTTTGACTTTTAAAATCTTTTTCTTGGAGTTCATTAAGGGACATAGGTAAGGGACATAGGTCTCAGTTATCTGTCCCACTCCTACTACTATTTTTCCCACAAAAAAGGAGCCTGATGGGAAATGGAGTGATTATACTAGGCTATCTTGCAGCAATGTTTGCCAGTGTCCAATATCCTGTAGGCAGCAGCATAATTTAGTGTCTCAGAATACTCCTACCCTGTGCCCTTAATGAACTGCAAGAAACTGATTTTGCAGTAAGTACAAAAACTGTTATTGCAGCTTACCAGTTCTTTTTTTAAGGATTTATTCCTTTATTTTTACCTGGGGCACCTGCCACTTTGTCACCCTTGGCTGCTTGTAGGCATTTTAGACTACAATGTTGCATAACTTGCATAGCTTGCACATTCAGCCTGTAAGTATAGACTAAAACTGAGGAGGACCCGGCACAATATCAGCATTAGAACACATGCACCCAAATGTAGGACCTGGGTGAATGAAGAGAAAGCTGCTAGGAATAGCCATGCAGACTTCAGGAAACAGAAAAGTAAGTATTCCCCATAGTTCTCCTTAGGTCAACGGGAGGACACAAACTAGCGCCCTCCCATCACCCTAAGCTCAGTATACCGCGAGCTACAGCTCGCGGTATACTGAGATGCCGCAGTATACCGCAAGCTGTATACTGAGACTCCGCAGCTGAAGCGGATCCTGACAATTATGTCTGGATCCACCCAGCTGCGTGAGTGACAGCTTGCTCTGCCTATCTAGAGGCAGAGCCAGCTGTACCCTCCCCGTCCGTTCCCCCAGTCAGCGCTGGAGAATCGGAGCGGGGAGGGGGGAATCCAGCCCCTCCCCTGTCACGGCAGAGAGCCGTAACAGGATCGAGAAGTGAGCGAACGCCGGTATGTGTTCGCTCACTTTCCGATCTACTGAGCCGACCTGTGACAGTCTCATTGTCACAGGTCGGCTAGAACTATGAGGTGAGTGAAAAGCACTCACCTCATAGTTCTCCTTGAAGGGTCTAAATGTAACGCTGACTTAAAAAAAATATATTTACAATCTTCGTATTCACAATGTTCTTATTCATCAATACTCCTATATTGCTATTCTAAATATTCAATATTGTTTTCAGGTTTAGCAAAATGCAGTGTCAATGTGTTTATTACACATAACTAACTGTGGCTAAATGAAAAATTTACTTTATGTGTGTTTAGTCATGTAAGTTTAGTATGCAATAGCATGTCACTGTAGGATAAAGGAAAATTGTCAGTGTTTACATTGTTAATCTTAGACTAAATGGCCTATACACGGTTTTCATCTCCTCTGTTATGAGAGTACGTTATAAACACCCACTGTATAGTACGGTGGTATCTTCTTATCATGTAGTTCATATTACTACTCCAATGGATCTGGAATATGCAGTGTGTGCATTAAGTATGGTATGGTATTGCCCCTCTGGATAACCACCACTAAGTTGACCACACACATCGTAATCCATGTCTTTCTATTTAAGAACACACATGTTGTCCAGGTACATTTTCCATTTAAGTAAAGTGTAAAATTACTATCCAAAATGCACCACTATTGGAGTAAGTGTCACAGCTGTGTAAAGCACGCACTGATAACTGACTCCGAAGTGATCAGATAGTTAGCTGGAAACCATAGTATATTTTCAGTGAGCAAACATTTTTATTTTTTTATAGGAAAGATTAACGGACAGGAAAGCCCAACTCAAGACAATACTAAAGTTTTTCTTCTCATAGTTTTTGATTGGGAAAGAGCTTGAGTGGGAAAGAGATAGAACCTCTGCATAATTATAATTGCTGTCTGTGTCACCCATGGGAAGACTTTATTTACAATCTTGTTCACAGGTGTAAGCGAGAACAAGAAGTGAAGGAATATTGGCAGCACAATGGCGTAGTGGTTAGCACATCTGCCTTGCAGTACTGGGGATCCCTGGTTTCGAATCTTGGCAAGGTCACTATCTGCAAGGAGTTTCTCCCTGTGCTTGCTTGGGTTTCCTCCGGGTAGTCTGGTTTCCTTCTACACTCCAAAGACATGCTGCTAGGTTAATTGGCTACACTCTAAAATTGGCCGTCCTATGTATGCATGTGAGATAAGGACCTTAGATTGTAAGCTCCTTGTGTGCAACTATGTAAAGCACTGCGTAAATTGTTGGCGCTATATAAATACCTATAATAAATAAATTGACAGGTAAAGTACAGGAGGGGGAAACTTCCCAGCGTGAACACAGACGTCAATAAAAACAATTGTATAGAACCAGGTTAGGGTAGAGCCTTTGATGTTTATTGATGTCTGTCTCTTAAAGTGACATTAAACTCTGGAATTAAATCTTAAAAATGCATTTTAGTACCCTATTATCAGTCAGATTTAGATCCTCAAATCCTCAATCAAAAGTAGCCACCCTCCAGAAGAAAGGACAGTGTTAGCATAAATTCAGTTATGATTTCAGGAAATACATTACCATGTATTTATTTCTGAACATCAACATTGCCAGCATCTCAATTGTAACTTTTCTAGCATTTCTAACAAATGAGACGGCTTCCCGGCCAATCAGCATCAAGCTGGCCAAACAGAATGGAGCTGGCTTCCCAGCCAACCAAGAACCCATGCTGGCTTCCAGATTGCCTGGGGAGCCAACTCCATGCTAGCGGAAGTACCGGTATAGGTACTCGGTATTAGCGAGTACCGAAATATAAATATCGGTACTCGTACTTGATAACGAAAAACCGGTATCGGTGCATCCCTAGTTATCAGCCTTGATAAATGACCGCTGAGATTATACAATTACTAAACAGGAGGCATATCCTAAATATGGATTGCCCAAGCAGAACTGATGTAATTCTACAATCTAAATAAAGTAGTAAATTGCATCACGTGTTGTAACAGATTAACTCAGAAAGGTAAGATTATTTACACTAAATTGAATATATTCACATAGATATCTAACTTTGGGTGATTTCTAATGTATAGTTGCTAGCTGATAGAATAAAACCGTTCTTAATTATAGCATGTTGGTTACTGGATTTTTAAAGTAATGTCTACAACAGCTAACACATATTTTTATGTTTAAGTTTAACTTTTAATAATTTAAAGGACAGTGCAAGATTTAGCATGCATTTAATAGTCTTACAAATTTTTCTAATCAAAATCCTTACCAGAATTTCTCAGAGCTGAGTCGAGCACCACTATCATTACCTTGACCATGTTCATCACCTTTAAGTATACCCAGTTGAGTGAAGTCGTTTCAGACTAATGTACCTTCTAATGTGTCACTTTGGACCCCAACTCAAAGTGTTTATTGCATATTCCCCTGCCATGCAATTCCACATTTCAAAAGATCACATTTGAATTTAGACAGTGCTCGCTCCAAAATGGCTACCAGTTTAATTGCTTCTTCCTTTCTGGTAGCTGTCTTGGGAGGGAGTATATTCTTGCTTTTGGAAAGAATGTCAGTCGGTAAATGAAGCACAAGTATTGAACCAAATGCGTCCTTTTCACTCCATACTCTTTACATGTAAAGCTGTCTGTTTACCTTTTAGCAGTATTCCAACACTTTGAAGCAGAAAGCTAAACATTACCATGTATTTCTTTCTGAACATCAACATTGTCAGCATCTCAATTGTAACTTCTCTAGCATTTCTAACAAATTAAGTACAAGTATGGGGTCAGATACTTGGAAACTTGCTGTTCAGTACATGAATTCTGTCTAAATGTCAGCTTCTTCTATGAAAATTATTTGAAACACATGCTGGTCCATTAGCTGTTGCCATAGCTCATACCTCATTTTATTGAAGCTGTAGAAGTTACAACATTGCTCCCCCCCCCCACCATGCTATAATTTTAATAAATGGTGTGGGGTCATAAATTCTCTTTTGCAGAAATGAAAATGTAGACAGAATGGAAGACAGCAGTGGAAAACCTGCATTACTGGATGATCATTTTGCAGTAACCAACATACTTTTCAGTACTAGTTAAGATATTTTAACTATGTAATGCATGCAATTTGCAGAACAGATGTATGGTTTTCTTGGCAGAGAGGACACTGTATGATACCCATGTAAACTAAAAAATAGTCCAGTTCTTTAACACTTCTAGAAAATGTGTCCACAAAACCAGGATCATTGCTAGAATCCAAGGCACCATGGGGCATAGAATGAGGTGCCTTGGCAAACACTGGATGTGGCTGAATAGCGTCTAGCTATTTTTATTTATTTTTACCAATAAAATACTCCTTAATTACAGTGTCACAACTGACAATCTCAGATGTTTCCTTTTAAAAAAAATATAACCACATATGCATTTCTGCCTAAAGATTATAGACAGAAAACTAACATTTTGAGCATACCTTAAAGAACTTTAAAATACATGGATACTACGGTACTTCGCAACCAGTAACTCTTGAGACAATGAGCACTTTGGTCAGAAGTTTGTAAGGTACAGCCCAGTGTTCTGGGTCCAGTGTACAGATTGCAGTGTTCAGGAGTATGTAACATGCAGACCTTCATTTACCACTGCTCACCCTTGCACCCCCCCATCCCCTTACAACACTCACCCCTCTTCCAGGACTCATATGTGCACCTCTTCTTCAACACTCACCCCTGTCTTCCAATGCGTATGCCTGCACCCATCTGCCAGAGCTCACTGCTGCACTGTGGGAGGAGGATGAGGTCAAAGGATAACTGTAATAAAGGAAAATGATCCTTTACAAAGTGTAGCTGATGCTGTACAGTTGTTGTTCCAACTTTACTGCAGCATACACACTAGTTCT
>NW_017306616.1:109756-118123 GCF_000935625.1 Nanorana parkeri | reverse complement strand
TTACTCTTAGCTGTTGCCTCCCTAATCAGACACCACCCTCATCCATAAGCAGACGCTGTCAGCACTTTGGTCTGCTCAACACAGTGATACATGAACTCCACCTACCTAATGAGTAATGTCTGCTGACCAGTTACAGCAATGTGTAGTGGGACAGTGGAATCAAATCATCCTGGAGTCCATGGGATCCCAAGGGGGGTGCAGTGTTTCCCCTGAATATGGGACAAACTGGAGCCAAGGCAGCAGGAAAAGCAAATATGGCAGGTGGTCTCAGCACTTGAGGCACTAGCAAGGCCCATGTGTAAAATTGAATGTAACTAGGCTAAGTGCCACCTTTTATCATGTTATAATGCAATACAAGTGCATTTAAATGTAAATGCTGAATTTACTTGAACTTTAATAAATCATAAATACATGCTGTTCTCTAGCTCGCTATAAATAATTTCTGCTATTCTGCTTGTAATTCTATTGCTTTAAAAGGTTGTCATTTGTCACATATGCTCCATTAATGTATCACTATCATCTGAAGATACCCGGAACAAAGAAAGGTTACTTGAACAAATGGAATTATCTCAGCCCAGAGATGTGTTGCTGTTCATATCTTGATCATGTTAAAAGTTAGCTGCACCTTTTGAATTGCAAGCCACATGAAGCACCGCCCACCTTTCCTCCCACCTTCTGCAGCAAAAATGTTCTTAGGGCACCAGATATCTGATACATGAAAATAGCAGTTTATTTCACCTACATAAATTGTGGCTCTGGGCAGGACAGGCAATGTAAACTGTTACCACACATCAAGGATTCCCTTATGAACATTTTTTGTTGGAAGGGGAGGAAGCACTCCAACCAGGGGAGGAAGCACTCTAACTAGGCTGCACTCCATCCCACTTCTACTCATTATTCCTGTGCCTCCATTTCCTCACCCCTCCTTCCATCACAGCCACTGCAAAATACTCAGTGCTTCCAAACACTGTCAAATGATGGAGGAAGTGACATCATCTTCCCTGTGTAAGCTACGGCACAACTTGCACAGGGTATTTTGTGACACTGCGATGGTCAGTATAAGTTAGTCAAAGTGGACTTAAAAGAGGAACTTTACCCTTATCTTTAAAATGACAACAAAGTCACCTTTAGAAATGTTTAGTAATGACAATCTACAAACAGATACTTCTAGATAATTGCTGGCTTTTTATTATTTGCATACCTTATTTTACTTTTCTTACCTATCCTTCTCATGGTTGCCATTTTTACTAAGGGCAAAGGAGAATATATCTCCTTTTACTTCCTAGAAATCTGGGACATGTGACTAGGACATATTACCATGCACATCATCTCGACGGAAAAATGCCTTTCTTCTGCGAGATTATTCAATTTACAGATGAGATTTCCCAGCAATGCACTGTGATGTAACCTTCTCAGGATGCATCCTTAATGCTCCAGAGAACCAGAAGTGGAAAAACTGTAATTGTAAGTAAAGATATATGTTAATTTAACTAATCAATGTAAGATGATTTCATATCAGCATGCTGAATGCTGATGTGATTTTTTAAACAAAGGGAGTGAAGGTCCACTTTAAAGAGGCTTATGCACCAAATGCATACATTTCTGTGTAAATGTACATTTGTTATTACAGAGAAACATACACAGGCACACGCTACTACATTTGCTTGCATTTCTCCTGCATAACTGTTGCAGGAGACAGATTGCCAGCAATGCAAGTCTGCATCTCTTACTGTATTTCTTGTTTTAACCTAGTGTCATATAACATGTATGAGGGTTGAGTGAACAGGATGAGTTTAGATGTCTTAGGCCCCATTCACACTGAGTGACATGAAAATCGCGCGATTTTGAGCGATATTGCGCGACGAGCGATATTGAGCGACTTTTTCCTATTGGGCTGTATGCAATCAGGAGCAATATCGCTCGAAATCGCTCGAAAAAAGGGTCATGTAGGAGCGACAAGCTACAAGCGATATTGAGCGACAAGATGTGAACAGCCCCATTCAAATGGATTGGAGAAGCTACATAGAGTGATATCGCGTGGAAATATGAGCGATATCGCTGCAAAAATCGCTCGATAAATCGCTCAATGTGAATGGGGCCTTAGGTAGAGCTACCAAATGATATGGTTGTACGTTAAAGAATATTTTCACATTTATAGGCTACAATACCTATTTTTTCTAAATATATATACATATATATATTTTTTATTTTTTTGTTCTCTATTAAAGTGTCTCTTTGAAAGCCTTTGGCGCTGCCTGTTTTGTTTATCTTTCTCTGAGCGATTGTGTGTGTAGGGGGTTAAACTGTTCCAGGGAACTAGGAGTTGCCTACATTTCATTTTAATGCCTTTAATCTCATAGATTAAGCTAGACAAATCCAGGCTAAGATTTGAGGAGAAAGTCCTGTAAAATGCATAAACCTTTATATAGTCTAGGGATTCTGGCTGTCATAAACAATATATTTTCCCTCTATTGCCTCTGCTATCTCTTATAGCTTGCATCCTCTGCACATCTGTTCCTAGCTGTAATAATATCTCTAATTGCATCTACTCCTTCACACTCGGTACAGGTGCAAAACAGAATATTACGCAACTAACTTACTTTATTACTATTATTTTATGAAATTTGCATATCATTTTAAATATGTCTTTCATTTTTTATCGATGTATATGGTACGCTGTTGATCATAATGGCCAAGTGAACTTGCATCCAATAATATTCTGTTGTTGCTAGGCATTTTAAGCCATACTAGTGTGGCAAACTCCATGGGGAAGGAAGGGGGTGGTGATGTTTATATGAGTCACATACAGAATAAGATATGTATATGCTATTTAGAGAACCATTTAAGCTACTTTCATTTTTAAGGGCTGAAAATAAATCATGTATAGAATACAATCAGTTCTGATCAGCATGGATCCCCTGCTGATCAGAACTGAAAGGTGCCTGTAATATGTAAACAAAATTAGCTGGAGTTCAGCTTTAATTTGTTAGTTAAGTCCATCTAACGCTGCTAGTGCAACTATCTCTGCAGGTTGACAATTCTTCTGTCCAAGGGTAGCTCTGTTGCTCCTCTATAGAGTGGAGGCACCCTAAGACAGGAAGTGAATTACCAGGTGGAAAAAAAGCCTAAAAAAAAAGAAAAATACTTCAGCCACCACATTTAATGATTGGTAAGCTACAGGCAGCACAGTGGCGTGGCATGGCACTTATGCCTTGCAGGACTAGGGGTCCCTGGTTAAAATTCAGCCAGGTGACTACATGCAAGGAGTTTGCATGTACTCCCTGTGCTTGTGCGGGTTTTGTCCAGGTACTCCGGTTTCCTCCCACACTCCAAAGACATGCTGGTAGGTTAATTTGCTCCTGCCTTAGATGTAAAAAGCTGCGTAAATTGTCAGCGCTACAAAAAATACTAGTAATAAATAATACATTGAAATCGACATGTTTGGTTTTTGGGTGTAGATACATTATAAAGTCGAACTCCAGCTTTAAAAATATATACTTGCGTTGGTCTAGCTTGTGCAGCTACTACAGTGTATTACAGCGTCTTCTGGGTCCCTGCTACAGCTGCTATGCTGAGCGACTCTGTGCTGTTAAAGGGGCGAGCATATTCCCCAAGTAGTGAAGGAAGATACAATGACAGCCCAGGAGCTTTTACCTTCAAAAACAAGCCAGTATTTAAAGCTCCTGTATTCACAGTGGATATATACATTCTAAACATCTCTGTAAGACTCAGACTTTTTTTCCCCACCTTTTTAATGTGATACAATTCTGTACAATTCCATTAAAAACACACTGAAATCTTTAAAAAAAATGTAAAACTTACAATAAGGCGGTTGTAAAAATATGCACACCATTAAACAATATTATACTTTGCTGAAGCACCTTTTGATTTTATGACAGCATTCAGTCTTTTGGGGGATAATTGGGGAGTCTTATCAGCAGGGCTCATCTTGCCTTGGGAATCTTTGTCCACCCTGCAAAAGTGCTGTGAAATTGCAAGGGCATCTCCAATGCACAGCCCTCTTCAGGTCACCCCAAAGATTTTCAATTGGATTCAGGCCTGGACTCTCCGAAATTTTGATCTTCTTTTGGTGAAGCCATTTGTTTGTTGATTTGGAGGTATGTTTTGGGTCATTGTCATGCTGAAAGGTGAAATTCCTCTTCATCTTCAGGTTTCTAGCCGACCTGAAGATTTTGTGCCAAAATTGACTGATATTTGGAACTATTCACAAGTCGCTCCACATTGACTAAATCCCCATCTCCAGCTGAAGAAAAATAGCCCAAAAACATAATGTTGCCACCACCATGCTTCACTGTAGGTATGGTGTTCCTTTGGTAATTTGCAGTGTTAGTTGTGCAAATGTAAGAGTAAACAATGTCCGTGTAATTTTGGTTTATCCTGCATGTTGGGTTGACTGTTCCAGCTCAAAATAATTCAAACTAAATGACTACAATTTATAACAGTTGGGCAGGCTCAATCCAGCAATGTCTGCTGCACATAAAAACATCCTATAAATCCGAGCTGGACATTTCCCAGTCGTCAGGTCTGAAAAAAACTATCTGAAAAAAACCTGTAATTAAGAGCTATTGCCAACATAGCTCTGCTAATAAAAGACCATCTAGTGGGTCATAGACTGTGAATGCCTTCAAAAGCATTTAGCCCCAGGAGGCTGGAAGAGGGAGCCACACCTGCACAGTGGCTCCAGTGTGTGTATCAGGCTTCATGATCTGCGAACTTCAGCCAGCAGCAGGAGGAAACAGGTATGTTAGTGTTATGGATAGTGGTACACTGGTACAATGGAGAAAGAGAATTATTGGTGTAGGGCTGGGTTCTCTTTGTCTGATGCGACTCTCATAGCTTCTAGGGCTCATTTACACCAGCGGATGCACATTAAGGTGCATATAATGGGTGCCTATTGGTGCTGTGCAATGCCTTGTGGAACATATGGCAATACTTTTTTCCCCCATCTTCTATCCTATTAAACATGCAATGCAGCATGATGCAGTATGCAAAAATGCAAACTATCCTACTTTTTTTTCAGCGGACACCATTGCAGCTTTTTATATACAGTAGTTATATGCAGGCTGCATCGTGATGGCTTCTAGTATTGGGTGAAATTTGGCCTGGCCTGCAATAACTGTTCATTTCCCTTTTATCTAACCAACAAAATAGTAAAAACAATGTAAACATGATTTATGAATTTTAACAAAGCTGCTTGGACCAATTTATAATTAACACAGGAAATGTGCTCATGGGTAGGGTGGCACACTGAATCATACAAAAGTTTCACACACTATCCAGCTAGTCAGCACAAACATACCTGATTAAGCTGTTACATTTAGGTTAAAATTGCAATACACCAAAAGCCCAGATTATAGTGAAATTTTACTCACCTTCCAGAGATCAAAGCTGTCCCTCACTGCTCTGTCCACCGGCACCACATCATACTGGTGCCACTGGGTGGTTGCTTAGTGTACAATATTTTACAAATTATTAGGAAAGAGGTGAAGGTATTCTAGACCTGCAGTGTCTATTCTGTTAAAAAAAATCCCATAGCATTCTTTTAAATCATATAAAGCCACTTTAAGTCAGCTGCCACTCCCATGTCCATCTGCACTAAATTCAACAACACACAGAATGGCAGCTACCTTGAGCGAGTCTCCCCTCAGTTGTTGCACCTTATGGGGCTACCACCAAGGTTATCCTGCTCTCAATTTATTAATTGCTATATATATGTATTGAAGTGTATGTTGAGGAAAAAACACAACCGTAGGACATCTCTGTAATACATGCGCATTAACCCATGTTTTATTCCTTGTAAGTACAGAAAAATACATGCCAATGTGCCAGTATTGCATTTAGCTCCTAAGTCTTGTTGTGTGCTGACAACACATAGCATTTTTGTGGATTGAGTGAAGTCAACCCTGCCCAGTTTTGTTTTGATAAACTACTGAATTATGCCCCTTCTGCGCAAGTCCACAATATTGGCATGCACTAATCTGTAGTCCAAGAAAGGAACTGGATATTCAGGGTTCATGAGATAAGACAAGAAGTATGGACAGGACATTGCGCTGATTTTCTAACAAGATCCGTAGGTATTGTTTGCAATTTTGTGCACAGGTAAAAAAAAATGCTTTCAATTATATATTTAGCAGCTCAAAGGGGAGCATATAGAAGTTTTTTTGTTAAGGTTTACATACACTTTGATTTGGGAGCTCAGGTATTTTAGAGTTAGTTGTCAGCACACTATTTTTCTCCGGAATATCATTTTTATTCGCATTCCATTAGCATGACATATAGATGCAAGGTTTCAGAGCCTCACAGGGCCCCTTCGTCAGGCAAAGGACACTTTGATAATCAGTGTTATTTACTTTACATTGCATGGCTAATCAGTGTATAAGCTGATGATGCTAGTATTTAGTGGGAGAGTACAGCTGGTAGTACCATGCAACTGGACAATTGAGCAGCATTGGTGCTGCTCTGCGGGGGAATAAGCTGATGGTGTTGCTCTACTAGAAAGAGGAGCTGATGGCACTGCTCTGTGGAATTGTTGGAGAAGTAACCAGAATTGAGATAATGGAACTGTCCTATTGGAACATTGAGATGCTGTGTATATGCGCTGCAACCAGCATGGAGAATGCCTGAAAGATTGTTTTTTTCTAGGGGAGGGCTTCCTGCAGAATCTTTAGTATGCAGTTGTCAAATACAAAACATGCCTATTTCTATGGACTGTTACAAAGCCACTATGGCATAATAATCAATAATCATTTCATGCTGGCAGCATTTCTGAAATGCACAGTGTGCAGACCAAATTGAGCCAGTTCACTTAAGTAATGTCCCTGTCTTTGCTGAGTTTTCCCTGATGCAGATAATTATGCCATGCCCCAGGCAAGCATTTAGATATGAATCTTTAGGTTTATAGCAAAAAGTTAAGAAAGTGGTGTCTCCTATTCTGTGCTTGATTTTTGTATATCTCATGTGACATATTGCTATGGATGGTGTCCTATAGATTGCAATATTATTATATAACAGTTAAATGATTATCCTCATAAATTACTACCCCTTTGACACCCCTTTGATGGTTTAAATTTTTTAAGGAACGTCTTGTGAAGACACACTATAGGCTTAGACTGTTACTGGCAAAAACATGTGCCTTTAAAGCCATTTTGTAGAGAATGTGCTGGCCCTAATGCTTGCACTCACCTTACAGTACATATTTTGCAGGATTGTTGATTAAGCAAGTTCTGCATAACTTAATTTTCTTTTGATGCCTTTTCAGTGATTGCTGATTAACTTTTGAAAGTTTGTCCAGACATATCCCTGTGTGCCATCAAATAATGCTTTGCATATGTTTAAAGGAGTTTCTCTGAAACAATACAGGAGTCTGCATCTTATGTATGCAAAGCACATTTTCATAAGCAGGTTAGAACTCCAACATTTTATTAACCCTTGCAGTGGGGCTACCCCCCCCCCCCCCCCCCCCCCCCCGGGGGGGGGGGCTTTTTTTTTTTTTTTTGCACAATTAACTTTATTGCTATCATATAGGGGGCTAAGAATACCCCTATGTGATAGCAAATTTACAGTGACAGATCCTCTTTGTGGAGACATTAGGGGTCTTTAAGACCCCTAATGTCACCTAGGGATTCCCAAAGAAGCTGATAAAGCAGAGATCTGCCTCACCAGCTTCTCTCCAGTTACAGAAGCCAGAGAAATGACAGCTGAAGGCAGAAGTGATGTATTACACATCATGTCCGCATTCAGAGACTGGAGGGGAGTTCAGCAGGAGCTGATCCCCTCTGATCTCCGTTCACAGAGCTGCCATTCCAGTCCCGGGCCCGCACAGGGCCCATCGGATCCCCCAGGATAGGCGGAGTGGGTGGGGCACAAACATGTAGACAACATACAAGCGACCGGGCGGCTCTATAGCCACCCGAATGCTTGTATGTAAACAGGCATCGCCGGCTGTTTAAATTACAGTCTGTTTCATACTTGCACGCACTGAGCGGTGGCAGGCACGAGCGGAAGCATGGAAAGGACATTTAAATGCCCAAACAGCATTCAAGAAGCCACTGTCCAGCCGTTTAGTTAGAAAGGCTGGACAGAAAGTGTTAACCATATCTTGTGAAATTTAAAATAAGAGGCCAGCTTAAAGATATTTGTTTTAAATATTTTCTTCCTGTAAGTCAGAAATTAATGAGAAATCCCCCCAATATGGTCACAGACAAATAAAAACCTAGCAAGTTTTATCCCTGCCATACTCTACCTAATACTAAAAATATTGCATTAAAATTGACATCACCCCTTTTAAATATTGACATATTAAGACAATGAAAGCTATTTTTTGAGTTTATTAACACCTGTGGCATC
>NW_017306616.1:50049-109531 GCF_000935625.1 Nanorana parkeri | reverse complement strand
TTTCCCACCCCGTGGGGGCCCCCCCCCCCCCCCCCCCGCACTGCAAGGGGTAACTGCTTGTTTTTGTCTAGGCTACACTTACGCGATCCTCGGAGCCAGTGCAATGGCAGTGAGTGGGGTAGTTCATTTTATTGCAGTGTGGTGGTGGGTAGAGTAGTGCATGTTAGTGCAATGCGGGTGAGCGGAGCACCTGGTGTCAGTGCAGTGGATGTACACAGGGTACCAGGTGAATGTAAGCAGGGTAGTGCATGTCTGTGCAGTGACAATCAGAAGGGTAATACATGTCACTGCAGTGGCGGTGAGTGGGGGTACTGGGTGTCAGTGTAGTGGAAATTAGCAGGGTAGTGGCTGTCAGTGCAGTGGAAGTGAGTGGGGTAGTAGCAGAAAATCTGCTTGGATTGTTACTGGGAACAGTGTTGAACAGCTCTCCAGACTTCTGAGGAATGAAGATACAATTGCTATTTTCTTTATTGTCCATTGAGGGACAGTGAATGTGAGCAGGGTAGTGGGTGGTAGTGCTGTGGCAGAAAATCTGCATGGATTGCTATTGGGAACAGTGCCCCACAGCCTTCCAGATTTCAGAGGAATTAAGAATAGTAGAATAGTCTACAATGTGGGTTTCCCTGCTGCCCTGAGGATGTTTGGATACTAGCAAAGCAAATAAACATTCGGCCATCCCCATATAACCCCACCTACAACTGTCATGCCTCAGGTTGGATGCCATTTCTTTAGTTCTGCTGTGGGAAAACCCTAATATTTTATTTCTTCTACAATTTTTTTTTCCATTAGAAATATTTATACCATGGCACAACCCACACTGTGGCCCAGTCTCTTTAAACTTATTTAATGAATAAAAAAGTCTGACCTGAACAATATTGGCTTTTCCACAACCATAGTCATACCCCCCTCTACTTTTTTCTGGAACATGTATTTCGGCATAAAGCATTTTTTCCAGATTCAGAGCGTGGAACAACCTTTGGATCAGATGTATACAAATATTTTTGGGACTTCTAGTTTGTATCCTCCTCCACACTTGGGAAATTCAGATTATATGTCCTTGGTCTTTGTGCCAATATACAAACCAGTTGTTAAAAGGACTAATCCCTGCATAAGGACAGTGCACATGTGGAGGAAGCTATATCCTCATTGACCTGGGTAAGAATGATTGACCTGTTTTTTTTTCAGTATGGACAAATAAAGGGGTCTTACAGAAGATTGATGGTACGAAAGCGTCTGGGTCATGCGGTATGGACTTTAAGGATATTAAATCCATGTGAGTCAATTAACTGTAGTATTTACAGAGATTTTGATCAATAGGCCTCGGTCTGTGATGATAGCTAATTACTTTTCGGCTACTATCATTATGAGTACTAGGGTACCAAAGGGCTGTGTTCTTAGTCCACTTTTGCTCTCTCTTCTTATTTAGGATGTATTGCCATCCATGGTTACAATAATGTCATGAAATGTGTGGATGATATCACCGTCGCAGGGTTGATATCTGAGAATAATGGGACATGCTATAGAGAGGAACTTGATGCACTGGCTGTTTGGTGTAGAAATCATGATATGCAGTTTAATATTATTGAAACAAAAGAAATGAGTGTAGATTTAAGAAAATGTGTCATGGTGAAGTATGGATAGATGAGGAGGTGGTGGAACAGGTGTATAATGTCAGATTTTGGGAGTCCATTTAGCTAAGGATTTAACTTGGAGTGCAAACATTTCAGCTGTGGTTGCAAAAGCCCAGAAGCTCTTTTTTAATGGACTTTGAGGTGTTGTGTACTGTCAAAGAACTTGATGGTGATTTTTTTATCGTAGTTCAATTGAGTATATTAACGTAGTGCTGTACTATCTGGTATTCCAGCTGTACAGGGAGGGATCGGAGGAGTTTATCATGCAGTGAGGACAGCAGATTGTGGACTGTTTGAATTGTCTTTTCAGGAATGATTGTACACACCCGGAGAATTCTTTGTTCCTCCTTCTGGTAGATCATGTGAAATACAGGTGTGTACAAATAAATTGCTGGAATAGTCTGTTCCCTTATGCGATGGATTGACTAATAAATTATAAAGCTCTTTTTTAAACATTTATTTTGGGGTGGGTATTAGGGACATGTATTATGATTTGCTTTTGTTTTACAGTGGTATGAATTTTAAATACTGTTATTTGAATTTTTATACTGCCAAGGAATGGGTGAATGCTTAACTTTTGTGGTGTTTTGTATGCAATGATAATAAAGTATCGTATCTTATCTTAGCTAATGTCTAGTCTCTTAGAACACATTTGTAAAGACTAACCTCTTTGATGGACTCCCTGCAATCATGCTTCCCAAACTGGTCTGCTCACCTCCCAGTGCATTCTGCTTTGCCACTCTGCATCCTGTTGCTCAGGCAACATGGCCTCACCTTGGGCTACTACTGCCTCTCCATTGGCCACATGCTCCTGCATTCGGGCAGTATACCTGCAACTTAGTCTTTCGGTGTCCTGTTTGCAAGTCAATGCCCTCTGCTTTCGCTATCCTTCTGCCTTGATTGGTCCTTCTTTCCAAGGTGCTTGATTTAAACCTCACTTACCCTGCACCCAACACTTGTTACAGTTTTTCATACATGCCTGCTCCTTGGGCCGACCTTGCCTGCTGCCTAAATTCACCTTTCTGCATGTCCCACTGGCTACAGTCCCAGCCATCCTCTGCGCACATCTGTATCTCCCTGTACCACAGTTTCCTTTGTTTTACCTTGCTCAGCCTCCCGTGCTTCCTGGCCAGGACACCTAGCATTGGGTACAAGTACTGGGGCAACCAAGCATCGGTAAGCCTGCTTGCTTTAAGGAAATAAAGACTGCTTTATGTGGAGCTGCACTAAGCCAGCTATATTCCCTGACCACTTGTACAAGAGCAAGCATTATATCCTTATGATGCTTGTTTCTTTTTAAACCCTATCCCTCTCCATGAATTTTTCTAACTTTCTAATCTACAGAAAATCGTTCTCCAATACTTCTGTAATAGGTATGTGTTACTATGGCACAGAACACTGTTATCCCCCTGCTTTGTATTCTTTTATGTGGAATTCCCTAAATATGAAAAAGGAGTCTGAAAACAGTAAAAAAAAAAAATGTTAACACTCTAACAGTTTCTTTCAACAGGATGCTAAAATTTTACCTTTCATGGGTGTATCACATCCTACCCCATCATCCTCTTGAATCTATGTGAATAATCTGAAAACGTATTTTTTTCATAGATACCAATAATATTGTTGCTCTTTCCTCATATTGAGGTCTAGCACGTCTCTCTCTCCGAATAATATTCCTCCAGTCTGTTTCAAAGCAGTCCATTTTCATCTTCCTAGATATATTTCATCACCTAGATATTTTTATCATTTGAAAATTGGGAGTCCTTATTCTGAGGAGGTGTATTTCTTGCAAGAAAACATGGTTTACAAATTTCCTGTACCTTCTTTAAAGGTCAACAAATAAAGCGTTTATCTCACAGGCTGTTTCCTTGGTGGGATATTGTAAACCAGTAGCCTGAGAGGCACCTGATTGCTTGACCATAGGTCCTTTTCCTTCCCTTGTACTTCTAAGCAGAATACCTAACCCTTATTCTTCTAAAGGAGAGTTTGCTCACAACTAGGGATGCACCGATACCAAGTACCTTACTCGGTACAAGTACAGATACTTTTCCATCTCCAAGACTAGACTAGAGAAAAATTCAAAAGTTAGGAGGCAGCTGTCATTTGTGAGGACCATACAGAGCTCCTGGGATTTGTACATCTCTGTTTTAATGTATGATTTTGTTTTTATAAACATATATGTTAGGATGCACAGATACCAGTTTTTCGAGTACAAATACTGATACATTTTTGTATATTGTCATGTGACAGTTTTTCTAAAACAATACAGACTAATGATTTCAGGACAGTGGTGGAGCGCCAGAGCCAGGTCCCAGCTGCAACTTCTGCAACACTGGTAGTTCTCATAAAAATGCCAAGTATCGTCACTGGTATCTGATAAGTATCGGTGCATCCCTACTCACGACAATAAAAAAATATATTGATTTCTAGAATCTCGGTCAGGTAGGGCTTAATATCACATTTCTAAAACTATTTTGGGTATAAATAGCCTAGATTCCTTCACATCCTTCTGTTATTTTTGTTCCACTATTGGAGTTACTATTTACACATCTGTCTACTATAGGTGTTATCACCCCACTCTCTCCTTTTTAAGCATTGTTGGGTTGCTTTCTTTCTATTCTTTAGCAGGCCTCGGCTGAAATTTGACCAGTGTGTGGCTCCTTCTGAATATTCTCGACCAAACAGTAACTTCAGCCAATCAGCTGCAGTCATTGTTTGTGTATTCTGACAGCGGGACACATACTGCAGTAAGAATACAATAGCCTGGTGGGGCTCAATAAGAAAAAACTATCAGTATATGGCCAGCCTTATTCTCTCTTTCCAATGCCATCTATTGTTTAGAGAGCTCCCATAGCCACCTATTTCTCATTTGGAGATGACTTCCTGTTGGGGATCATCCCTTATATTAAAGACCTCCCTTGTCCTAATGTCAAAGCTTAAAGATACCTTATCTAAGCTTCCGATTTGTTACCTAGTTGGTTTATATTTTTAATGGACATATCTCATCTGTCCTAGCTTCCTTTCCCTGAAGACCTTGTATACTAGCCTTAGGCCTTCTCACCAATACCTTTTTTTTGTTGATCAATTCAACTACTGCTGGTCTAAGTTACTTTCCTGTTTGGTAAGCATTGTTTTACCTGTTTTCCCCTAAGGTGGATGATTGCTTGGCCTCCAATTTGTTGAGGCTCATTTCTCCAAGTACCAGTTTGGCAGTCCTGATCCAGAACACCAGGTTGATCTTACATGTCTCCCCTTGACAATGACCATCTGCATATTTGGTAAATGGTTTTACACCAACCCTCCATTTAGACGTTAATGCTAATAAAAATGTCACATCTTTGATTTTCCTATTGACTTCTCAGCTGGACTGCTTTTGGACATCCCACATGCCATAGACTATTCTACAATCTTGTGTCCCTCAATGGATGAAGCCCACTGAGGAACACAGTCGTTTCTCAGAAAACAATGAGCTATAAAGAGGCAAAATACAGTTCCCCCAACTGCTGGTTATGCTAGGACCATTTTCCTCTAGCTACCCCCTTGTTCTGCCTCAAATGCTGCTGCCTGTGGGTTGCTCAGGGCTCTGGCTGCGGCACCCAGCAACAATGACTTGTGAGGAGGAGCCAATAATTAAAAAAGAGCCAAGTGGCGATGCCTATCTCTCTGGTCCACAAAGATGCAGGGGATGAGTGTTGAAGAATATATTTAAATGAATGTTTTTCTTGTACCCAGGATTTAGCTTTAAGGCTGCCATTGCTGACTTCTCATTCTTCTCAAATATCACAACAAAATCTCTAAAGTTGGGTTTTAACAGCATTGAAACACCTGCTGTGTGTTTATATCCGAGGGCTGGCAGGGTGCCAAGATTCCAGTGCAATTATAAGCAATAGAAAAAGAGTTAAGATTTAAGTGCCACTGTTGTGAAGAATAATTTCTCCACAATACTGGCAACTACAGAAGTGAATGAAGGCTTGTTTTAAACCGCTTTTTGCTTGTATAGAGTATGTAAATACTTTACAGTAGGGTACATAGTCTGGGCACAGGTTCACTTTAATCATCTGTAATCCTGAAAATCATACTCTGTGGTTACTAAATCATTGTTTTAATATCATATCATTTGTTTCAGTCTTTATATACATTATAAGGTCCTTGAAAAATTTCTAGACCATAGCCAAAAGCACATGAGGTTTCTTGTAAAACTCAAAAAAATATTTTAATATCATGATCATCTGCCAGTGGAGTCTGCCTTTGCCTAGCATTAAAAGCCCAAGTGTTTGGGTTGTAGAATAACTAAATGCAGGTTATTAGAAGGATATAAGAATCAAAATGACTACAGAGCTTGAACTTAAAACTTGATCATGACGTAATCGATTTTTTTTGTGCTTAGAGATACATAGAAAAAGCATAAGAGTGTTTGTCAGCTATAGTGGGAATGGTGTGCTATAGTTGGAAAAAGACTAAATTTAATCTTTGTTGTAGACTTACATTAGCAGCAGGAATTAAAAAAAATTGGACTTTGTTTCTTTGTGCATTCAATCATGGTTTTGCAAACTGATTTGTGTATACACAGAAATGTTGCTGACATGAAATAATTGTTTAACTAGCATAGCCTGCACATATCCTTTCACTGTAAAATCTGAAACCTTAGCTGACCTAGATGAGTTTTAGCTGTTCCAAGTAGACTATTGCTTTCCTTATTATGAAATGATTGCATTTAGTTCAGAACAAAGCCTGTATAGTGTTAGCACTACAGCACTCTGCAACCTATAACTCCCCAGTCTAGTAATGGCTAATCCTGAGATCACCCCCTTCCTCTCTGATTGTGCTACTGAACCCTTTATGCGTATTGATACAGAGGTTTATCAATACTGGAGATTCATTCAATGGACATCCCAGCAGTAAGTTAATAGGCCTTTATTGAAAGAATGGAGTCTGCTGCAAGCATGTGTGGGTAAAAGTGGTAACAATAGCACCTGTACTGGCATATACAGGTTATACTGAATGAGGCGCATTTGCTTCATATCTCTACCATATTGTTTTGTAAATGCTATCTTATTCACCCTAAGAAGGGCTGTTGTTATTACATTTATTTTTCTTAGACACTGTATTTATATACAGTGTGTATATATTAGCAAGTAAAAAATCACTTAAAAATGTAAGCAGCAATTTTTAAAAATGTGTTTAATTTATTCAATGTGCACAGGAACAGGTAAAAATATAGGTGTTATCCTAATTTGGCTGCAAAAGTAGAAATACACTTTAACGTCCATGGCGGTATGATTATGCAGGATTTTAGCATGCCAAAGCGCTACATTGTTTTTCATGGCAATTTGTTGTTTTTTATATTGTAGGCCTGTAATTCTTAGTAAATCTTAGGAATAACTCTCCTAAATCTGTCCAAACAAGACATCCTGGGTATGATCAACTTTGAAACACGAAATCATAAATTATAACATAATAAATAATTAGAAGAAATTATAATATAATAAATAATTATACAAAATTATAATATCATCATTTCAAAAAATGGTCCAGTAAATGGGAATTCTGGGGGTGCTGCCTGATCCGTACCACAGTCAATAGAGTACCAAGTTCGCACATCATTGTGCTCGGTCGCAGAATCGTCGATGTCGTCACTTTCAGTGTCTATCGCTGTTTTCTACCTGGTCTAAAACCGCTTTTGACCTAAAGGGACCGCTTACTATTATTGGATAAATTAGACACCAAATTATTTTTCGACACTTGGACATCCTTATTACAGCAGAATTATCGTTACAACAGTTGAGACTTGATGTCCATTTTTCGACATTCTAACTGATATCTTGCGGCGAAACTAGATGGATCTTTAGGAACTTTTGGATGTCCTTTGACTCATAGTAGTGGTACTTGACTTGTTGTATGTGCCAATATTTGATACTGTTTGTACTACCTCATAATCAATAAAAAATGTACATGCTATAAAAAAAAAAATCTGTGAGCTCAGTAATTTAAACAAGTATATATCATTTACACTGGTTTCAGCATTTCACTCTTCTGTTGCTTACCTTCTGTGATCCAATATTATCTGATCTATTATGTTATAGCTAGCCCTTTTTAAAGAAGAATGATGGTTTTTAAATGGTTCACTCAATGCTGTCCAAGGGAAGGCTGGTAATGAATTTCTCCATAGACTGTAAAAATAACATAGCCTATATGACGAGGACAACAACATATCAGTCAAGTGAAGTGCAATGCTTTTTCTTGAATGAAATACAGTATAATTCTACCCAGAACATTTGTATGCATCAAGTGAGAGTTTTCCCTTATTTCCTGTCTTGATGTTATGACAGGAAGTCAGGGAAGATCTCCTCAGTATAGGAACAGACTTTTTAAAGCGTGTCTTTACCTAAAATCAGAAATGTAATATATTGCAACTTACCAGTCCTTGGGTGAGGTATCTGCATTCGTTTTTTTTAATGTCTTTTTTTCCCCTTTATTTGACCAGGTAATCCTACCTGGTCAAATAAAGTAACACATTTCCTGCAACTATGGTTGTCACACAAGCTAGACTTCAAACATGTCTGCCTTTGTTTGTTTCCATTAGTTGGTTAATTGATGGGCCTAGTAGTTTATACAATAAAGATAAAGTTTTTTGTCGTTTGCATTTAGGCTCACAGGAGGTGACAAGGCATTTCTGGCAAGATCAACCGGCATTTCCTGTTCTTGCTGCAAATGTTTATAGCCTGAAAAGTGAAAACTAATTCAGCCCCCGTGTTTAAGGACTGGTAAGTTGCAATTCAATCACATTTTTGGGTTTAGATACACTATAAATATAAGCCGTAGTGATAAGGTGCACCAGCACAATACCTGTATTCACACACCAGCAGCTGTCCACTTTCAGCGTATCTTGCTGGTGTAAACGGACCAACAATGGTAAATCAAACAGCATTGGATGTAGAAGCTATTATACTGTCTGGAGCCTACAGTAATAGATGCTTTTCTAATACAGGCCTTATTTCTTGCTAAAGCAGACATAAGTAACTGGCTGTTAATTCTGCATATTACTGTGTTTTATACTTTGCTTTAAGCGTTGTATTGACTCAGGGGTGTCTCTAGCCTTGTCACCACTTGAGGCGGAAGTGGAGGTAATGTGGTGGGTTGGCTTGGCTCTGGCCGAAGTCTCGCCCAGCTCCTGGCAACCACTGACGTCACTGATTGCCAGGAGCTGGCAATTTTTTTTTATTTATTCAACTCTTTTTTGCTTTTAGCACCCATTCCATTTTAGAGTGAGGTTCCTCATTTCCTTTTTACAATTCTATTGATCAGTGTAGTTCCTTTACTTTTATCTCTATTTACATTATTCTGTCAAATCTCTCATTTACCTCCTCTAACATGCCCAACATGTTTAGCCCCTATTCTGGCTCCATCAGTGGATTTATTAGTTTGAGGGAGGGAAAATAGAGTTGTAAATACCTCTCTCTAAAATGGAATGGGTGCTAAAAGGAAAAAAGAGTTAAATAGATTAAAAAATGTTAACAGAGTAAATATAGGTAACATTTTATATAACTCTAAGGGGAGGATGCACAGGTGGCAATATTCATCATACTGTGAGAAAAGTGGTATCTTGAGACACCAGAAATAGAGTAATTATATTGTTTAAAAATAAAAAATAAATCTCTCACTGGTTGCCAGGAGCTGAGCGGGACCCAACCAGAGCGTCCCAGGTTGCAAAGAGCTAGGCAGGGAGATGTGTATGGCCTTTACACATCTCTCCCCAGCTCTTCACAACCTGGGACAAACCGGCTGAAGAGGGGGTGGCGGGCACACTGCAAACATTGTGCCGCCCCCTCCAAGGGACCCAAAGTGATGCGCCTGAGGCAATAGCTTCAGGCTGCCTCATTATAGGGCAGCCCTGGATTGACTGCATACTTGCCATTCCTGTTTACAGCCTTGTCATTGTGCAGCAAGGATTATTGAACATGCTGAATTGAAACAAGACAACTAGTCCGCTGGACACACTCACCCAGACCCAATGGACAGAAAGGAGGTGGTGTGGGTTTCCTTCTATCCCCACAATGCACTTTTCAAGTTCTGCCTTCTCTATCCCTCGCCTCTTTTGAAACCCACTGTATTCGCCTATTCTCTCCAATTTCTTTGAGGATTGCCGTTATCTACCGACCACCTGGACCAGTAGCTTGCTTTCTTGATGACTTCTCTGCCTGGCTACCCTACTTTCTCTCCTCAGAAATACCCACTATCATCCTTGGTGACTTTAACATTGCTACTAACATTAACTCCCCGGCTTACACTCAATTTCTTAACCTAACCTCTTCTTTTGATCTAACTCAATGGACACAGACTCCTTCTCACTCTCTCACCTATGCACTCCTTGCAACTTCTCCAACACCCCTTCCCGCTCTCAGACCACAACCTGGTCAGTTTCACAATCACTGTGTCCCCAACGCGGACTCCCCCTACACGTCACACTTTCACCCGGAGAAACCTCCACCACCTTGACCCTTCTCTTCTCCACTCTGCTACTGACTCCCTCCTATGACAACATCTCACCCATGTCCTGCCGTGACCTGGCTATTTCTGTTTTTAACAGCTCACTCTCATCCTCTCTAAACACTTTGGCCCCCTTCACAACACGCAGACTTAGACCACGTCCGCTACAACCGTGGCAAACTGAAGTTACCAGACATCAAAAAACACAAAGCCGCACTCTTGAGCAACTGTGGCGGAAAACTGGGTCTCTGCAAGACTTTACCCTGTACAAAGCTGCCCTCCTAAAATATAACTCCTCCCTCCGTGCTGCCAAACAAACTTACTTTGTCACTCTCATTAACACACTCTCATCCAGACCTCGTCAACTCTTTTCTACCTTCAAGTCTCTACTATGTCCTCCACCACCACCACCCACTAACTCACTCACTGCCCAGAACATTGCCACTCATTTCAAAAACAAAATAGAAGCTATTCGGGATCAGATCGCCACTGTCCAATCAACTTCCCCTATTAATGTACCAGACCCTCCATCACACTTGTTACTTTCCTCTTTTGACCCTGTCACCACAGAGGAAGTTACAAAGCTCCTCTCTGACACCCACCTCACCACTTGCCCCCTGGACCCTGTTCCCTCAAAACTACTTCGGTCACCCTCATACTCTATCCTACACTCTCTTACTCACACTTTCAATCTTTCACTCTCTACTGGAATCTTTCTTACCCCTCTTAAACATGCACTAGTCACCCCAATACCCAAAAAACCTTCACTGGACCCTGCCAACCTCAATAATTTCAGACCTATCTCCTTACTCCCATTCACCTCTAAACTATTAGAACGCCTTATCTACAACCGCCTGAGTTGCCACCTCGCTAATAACAACCTTTTGGACCCCTTTCAGTCCGGCTTTCACCCTCAACACTCCACTGAAACAGCCCTCCTAAAACTCACCAATGACCTAATAACAGCTAAAAACAACGGCCACTATTCCTTACTCTTGCTATTAGACCTCTCTGCTGCTTTTGACACTGTTGACCACCCGCTGCTCCTCAAAAAACTCCACTCGCTTGGCCTACAGGACTCTGCTCTCTCATGGTTCTCATCCTACTTATCTACGCGCTCCTTCAGTGTCACCTACAATTCTAACTCCTCCCCTCCTCTTCCTCTTTCTGTATGGGTCCCCCAAGGCTCTATCCTTGGACCCCTTCTCTTCTCTATCTACACCTCCTCCCTTGGTCAACTAATAACCTCACATGGCTTCCAATACCATCTCTATGCCGATGACACTCAAACTTATCTTTCCACTCCACAACTCTCCCCCTATGTGCCCTCTCGTGTCATTTATCTACTAACTGACATATCCGTCTGGATGTCACAACATTTCTTAAAGCTCAATCTTTCAAAAACTGAGCTCTTGATATTTCCTCCTACCCGTGCACCTTCCCCCAATATTTCAGTTGAGATTGATAACATAACTATCAACCCCTCCTCCAATGCCAGGGTCCTAGGTGTCATCCTTGACTTGGACCTCACCTTTCTTCCCCACATCCAAATCCTGCGCCTTCACCTTCGTAACATCTCCAAAATACGCCCCTTCCTCACCAAGGAAACCGCAAAATTACTCATCCACTCCCTTGTTATCTCTCGTCTTGACTATTGTAACTCCCTCCTCATTGGCCTTCCACTACACAGGATATCCCCCCTTCAGTCTATCATGAATGCAGCTGCCAGACTCATTCACTTGACCAACCGCTCAGTGTCTGCATCCCCCCTCTGCCAATCCCTCCACTGGCTTCCACTCGCCCAGAGGATAAAATTCAAAATATTAACAGTCACTTATAAAGCCATCCACAACTCTGCCCCCGGATATATCTCAGACCTTGTCTCAAAATATCACCCTAACCGTCCACTCCGCTCTTCCCTAGACCTCCTGCTTTCCAGCTCCCTAGTCAACTCCTCCCATACTCGCCTCCAGGACTTCTCTAGAGTCTCTCCCATCCTCTGGAACTCTTTACCCCAACCTGTCCGTCTATCTCCCACCCTGACTGTCTTTAGGCGTTCCCTGAAGACTCTTCTCTTCAGGGAAGCCTATCCCACCTCAACCTAACCACTGAACCATCACATTCTCAAACAATTCATCCCCACACAGCTACCTCCTCATGTATCATTTCCCCCTCCTCTTTCAGATTGTAAGCCCTCAGGGGCAGGGCCCTCCTTACCATCCTGTCTTGAATTGTATTGTAATTGTAATGTCTTCCTTACATTGTAAAGCGCTGCGCAAACTTTTGGCGCTATATAAATACTATGTAATAATAATAATAACAATAATAGTATCCAATATTATGATAAGATTTTGGTTATTGCATTTTTTATTTGAAAAAGGAGCAAATGCATTGAAGTAATGTATTTTAAGGATGATGCAGGGGGTGTACTATTACATCACATATATTCCAATGAATTTCCTCTCTAACAAGAGCTGACAGAAAGGCATGTACATGTGTAGGCGTCAATGCGTGGAGGAAGAATCAGGGATGATGAAGTGATTATACTAGATACAGTGGTACAGTCAGAGAGAAAAATAAAAATAGATGCTTGCTAGCACGGAGGTGATATGAAAGCATAATGTCATCTGTAACTATCTCTCAAAGACCACGCAATCGTACTGTCAAAGAATGAGCTGTTTATGCTTGCTTATGAAAACCTCCTAATTTCTATATACATGAACAGGCCAATATAGGTGAATATGTGCATTTTGATTTACATGATCCCTGGTGTGCATCCCATGGATCATGTACTTGGCAGAAGCATATAAGGCATTGCATTTTTCTTGTGCACGCTTAGATTTCTTTATCTCTAATAGTAACCACGGCAGAGCCTACCTTGAACAGAAGGTATTTTATCACATTTCCCAAATATAAGGGAATTGTTCTTTTTAAATTTTTATTTTTTTAAGTTAGAGTGTGGAGCCTTGCAAATCATCTCTTTATGCCCCTTGGCGAGTTGTACAGTACATGCAGAACCACTGGTTTATATTACAGGTACAGTCTAATGTTATAAAGCTATTTTTAAGCTTCATAGAGCCGTTTCAGGCTTGTTGGACTTCACTAATGCAGTGCACAGAAACCATGACTTTTATGAAGTAGGGCTCGGGGAGCAACAAGAAAGTATAATCTAAAAGGTTGTGGTGAGGTGGGCTGAAAAAAACAAAAAGCTCCTCTACTGAATCAGTGAGCAGCGCAGCAAAGTCTTCTTAGAACAGAATGTAATTATATGATGACCATCAGAAATCCCAAAATAAAGGGACAGAAAATAGTGGAAATCTTCTCAACGAGACCTCAGGCAGGTTTAAAATTCAGAGGTTGTAATCCTTCCCACTCTATTAAAAATAAAAATATTTTTTGTCTGCGGTTACACTTTAATTGCTCAGCAATAGAACACCTACGACTTAATTTGTTGGGTCCAAAATACTCTCTGTGATCTTTATTTGCTGATAATCACCAAGACAAGACCTGGACCATAAACAACCTTCAGAATTGAAATGCCACTCCATCCTATTGGTAAGCATTACATTGAAGGTGCTTTATTTTCTCAGCATGTACAGATGCCATAGGGGCATATTTATAAAGCAGTGAATGTGAAATTCACCAAATATTCACTTCTGCTGAATCAATCACTATAATTTAAAGCACATGTGCCAGGAAGTTACATATGCAGTGGTTTGGTGAATGTCACATTTTGACACTCTAATGATTTTGGGACAGTGTTTGCAGAATTACAGCGTAATACTCATAATCAAAAATACAGGTTTTTGACTTCTGGTGAAATTCCTACATTTTAATAGGCTTGATGATTCTTTTTCTTAAAGTGTATGATCAGACAAACATTTCGTTTTGGAGGATTAGAACCCTTGTTGGATTGGTACTGCTATCTAACACTATGTGAGAGAGATTTTCCCTCACTTGTGGTCACAGTGACAATGGGTTCACCCAACAGGAAGTAAGGGAAAATAGGGACATTGGCAACAATAAAAAGCTGACAGGGTTTATACCCTTTCACCAACCTACTTTAAAGGAGAACTATGAGGTGAGTGAAAATCACTCATCCTCATAGTTAGAGCCGACGTGTCACAAAGAAACTGTCACACGTCGACTCAATAGATCGGGAAGGGAGCGAACGCATACCGTCGCTCGCTCACT
Source organism: Nanorana parkeri (assembly GCF_000935625.1). NCBI lineage: Eukaryota > Metazoa > Chordata > Amphibia > Anura > Dicroglossidae > Nanorana > Nanorana parkeri. Next base: position 95,222 of record NW_017306616.1, on the reverse strand, counting down.
TTTCAAACATCTCCCTGCAGAAAGCAGTGACTGTCGGTCACTGATCCCTGCAGGGATTCCCTCCCCGCTCAGACCATCCAGCGCTGACTGGCGGAATGGACGGGGGAGGGGGCGGGTACAGCTGGCTCTGCTTCTAGATAGGCAGAGTCAGCTGTCATTCACGCTGCTAGGTGGATCTCCGCAGCATTATTAGGATCCGTCCAGGCTGCTGTGGTCTCGGTATACAGCAAGCTGTAGCTTGCGATATACTGAGCTTTGGGTGATGGGAGGATGCTAGTATATGTCCTCCCGTGATCCTTAAGAGAACTATGGGAAAAAACACTTACCCCATAGTTCTCTTTTAAGTAAAACATTTTTTGCATTTCTGTATGTACTGTGCTGTTGGAGATTTTTTCTCACGTCCCCCATTGTCACCAGCAAAGGAAATCTTTCTTAAATGTCCCCATCTATGTATTGTTTATGGAACCCTTTGATAGGAGAGCAGTTTTAAATTATTATTATTATTATTATACAGGATTTATATAGCGCCAACAGTTTGCGCAGCGCTAAATCTAACAGGACTTTTTTTTGAGCTGTGTTACTAAATAACAGAATAAGCTGTTTGTATCAGTTTCTGCTTAAAGTGAACCTGTTTGAGGACTTTTTTTTTTCTCCCCAAGTTGCATAGTTTTTGAATATTTAATAACTTTAAATCTTTCTAGTCAACATTATATCCACATCCATTAAATAAAAAAAATGTCAGAAGCAATTTGTATTGTTTAAATTACAAGAAAATTTACTGCAGAACCGCAGCTTAGCCAACTCCATTTCAGAACAAGCGTATTTCCCTGCAAACTGTCAAATTACTTTAGAAAAATACTTTTTGAAGGATGTCTCCAGATCAGAAATGACATTCTTAGGGCAGCATTACACATAGCCAACCCTCAGCACCCTACTGTCACAGCCGAGAACACCATTTTATTGCTCATTTGGTGGCCATTTTGTGGTGATGCTGTCCTCACACTGACAGATTTGTGCTGCAATTTGAGGACTTTTTAAATATAGTTTGGTCCTATCTGATATAATTTCATAAGATCAAGAAACGTTAAAGTAATTTATTGATGTCCATTTACTAGAAAACGATTTTGAAGTTGATTGTTTCACCATTTTGTGCACCACTCTTCTGAAGAAAAAAACCTTATAAAGATACATAAAATTTTCACTGCTTTTAATGTCTCCTTACAGTTATCTTTTATCAGTCCGATCAGTGATGACATTTTATTGTGCCTCGCGAGTTAATAAAATACATATATGTTTCAATTCAAGTGTTTAGCAATAAAAAATTATGCAACTCTGCCGATTTAAATATGAGGCACCTCAGGCAAAGCAAGGAGTGTCACACAGGGAAATCAAGATATTTGATGAATTTTGAAGGTTTATTCCCATTATAAACACATGAATTGTTAGTTTCAAATCTCTTGATTGCTCCTTAAATAATATCCATGCAAGTTACATTTTAATGCTAGTACAGGCAGATGAGGCTATTGTGGATTTTTCACAAGGCGACACTTTCCTTTTATAACAACTTAAAGTGCTACATCCATCTAAACCCCCAAAAGAGCTGCAGGAATGAAATGCTTGTTAATCACTACTTCCTACAGATTATGTGCATTTTCTTGACAGTTGTCATTCCATAAGAGTAACTGCCTGAACAAGGACCTTTATGTCAGGATCACTAAGAATTATTTTAATGAAGGCTGCATATATTTTTACTTTTTTTTATAACTTTTGGAATCACAAAAACATGTTAAAACGAATAGGATATTTTATTTATTTGGTTCAGAACTACTTTCATTGTTGTATAATGTTTATACAATTTATTTGGCATTACTAATGTACTATAGTTTTTCATGTGGTGATATTAAGATTACCAAAAAGTTTGCCTTATTTTAGGTATTTATTTCAGCTCTGATAATAGGGATGCAATCTGCTGAAGCGTGTTGGTTTTACTTCCTTTTGTCTAATTCAAAATTAAATTGATATAAGACACTGCTGTTTTCTTTCTCTTTTGAACCCCAGCACTGTTATTCATACTCTCAAATTGACAAATCCTTACTTCCCCTTTGTTGTCATTTTCATCTAAACAGTCTTTACCATTTAGCTCAATGCATCTCTACCCCCTTCTGTTAAATGCATGTTAATGTAACACCTTAAGGATCCCAGGTTGAGTTTTCTAACACTAAAGAAATAAGAGGCCTGGCTACAAAAAGACAGCTGTAAACTGAAACAAAATAATATTGACAAGTTTTATATTTCAGTTCTCTTCTTCAGCTTCCACTTAGTTGTCCTTTTTGTTTCCTGTGACATCCTAAACTGCAAATTCTAAAGGATGAGAGTGGTCACTGTATAGAATTAAAAAGTAATAAAGCATTTCACATATCAAATGTCATATATTTTTTACAATACAGGTAGAAAGCCAAGTAATTTATTGTATTGTACATTTACTAGTTATTATTATTAAGATACATATTTATATAGCGTCTTTGTTGTACTGGTAGTCATTAATTAGAACTACCATAGTACACTACAAGGTGAATTTATTTGGCTGCATACATTAGTTTAACTCCATTTATAGTTTAATTTAACAATCTTATCATCCAAAAAGGTCCATTTGTATTCATCAATAATTGTTCTCCAATCCTTTTTACAAACAAAATAATTATTTGACTTTTAGAAGCCTTTATTTCTCATGAATATAGTATGTATCTCATTAATAGATAATTTTCCTTACATAGCACAAGGGCAGACTTTGGGACATTTCTTGCTTTAAAAAGTTTTTTTTTTTTAACCAGCTAGAAGAATCCAATTCCACTCATGCAGGAATGGGGAATTAAATATTCTTTCCACAGAATACCCATTACATTAAGTTCTCTGTGTAAGCTATGATTTGGGAGATCTTGAGAAGAGGTAAAGAAAAAAAAGTAGATGATGTCATGTAATCTTTACTGCTAGGGTCTAACAAATGTGAAACACAGCTCTAAGTTAAACAACATACACTCAACCAACTTTTTCTTTTTATACAGGTTGGGGATCCCAACGGCAAGCCTCTAAAGGGACAGTTAGGGTAGCCCGGGCTTGTTGCACCTTTGATGATGAAAATCGTGCTCCTGTCCTTGATGTCCATTCAGAGCGGCTAGTGCCATATTTTCGTCTGCGATACCCACTTCAAGCACCTAGTGCCACCTTACCAGACATTTACGGTAACAGTGTTTTTTCTTCCCCAAAGATTCATTTTAAGTGCTTATATTTTTAAATGATAAAGAAAACTGAAAACAAAATGTGAAGGGATGGGGACAGTGGGATAATTAAGGCACCATCAAAATGAGATACGATTTTCATTAAGATAAGACAGATTTTCTCTCAAAGCAGATGAATATAAAACAAGTGGTCAGCTGCTTATCAAAATCTTCCCATCTGGGGACCATGCATGCACTTTTATTCAGTCCTATGAAGCATTGTTGTATGGGCATGCAATGTTCTAATCATCAATATCTCACTAAATTGGGGACAGATTAGTATTTGACTGGCAGTGGAGTTTGGGGAGACTAGTGCTCTAGGGGATTCTGCACCAAAGGTGCCATTACACTTGAAAGCTGCACTCTTTCCACATAGTATTTCCAGTTATTTTTCACATAAATATTAGCTAGGGATTTTGCTGATATTAACAGAGAAAGGTTGGAATGTACAATATAGAGATTTACATGTGCATAGACTTCTCCACATAAAACCAAAACACCCTAGGTTAGGCTAAACAATGGAATTGGGAAGAGCAAGTGCTTTGCAAACCCAATTCAATTGATCACCATGCAGTTTATTCTTTTTTTCTTCTGGCATCCACAAAGGACCCCTGCTTGATGTGAGGACTCAAAGATAGGCATAAGGTTTGCAATCCTTTAGGCATGCCTATTTTATGAATTAATTACTCTCTATACTTGCGAGTAATATGAAATACAAAAATGTGTTGAAGCCTTTTCTGGCTTGTGGAGCATTCAGATGTGCACTTAAATCCAATTTCTAACAGAAGTTTTGAGATCCTGTGGTGTTGTTGAAGATCAGCAGACAGATATCTAATAAAACATAACTAAACCCCGCTGCCAGCACTAGGGGCTTTGCCCTCGTTGAGCATATTTTCACAATATGGCACACTTATTTACCAAAGCGCCCTCTCCAGCACTGCACGAGCTGTGATATTTCTTGTTGCTGCAGCTGGCATCTTCACCCAGTCTTCTTCTGGGTTTGGTGTATTTGACCATCTTGTTTGGTTGGACCAGGATTACATACTGTAACTCCCATGCATGCACACTTGAGTTACTCCAATGCATGCACCTGACGCTGAAGATGCATTTAGAAAGATGCTTACTCATAATTGTTCTTACAAAATACATAAATGTAAGTGTCAGGAACCGGATCTGAACCCAGAGCCAGGGCCGTCTTTACCGCAGGGCATAAGGGGCACTTGCCCTGGGCCCCATAACGTACAGGGGCCCACAGCAGCTGTCCCTTTCACACCCAGCGGCAAACAGAACAGAAAATGAGCTGTGCGTTTGAGTCGGTGGGGAGACAGAACGGACCTCCGTTCTCAGTTGCAGCCAGCCTGTGAAGTGACCGACCGTCCGTCCGTGTCTCCTGCTGTGATCTCCTCCCCAGATGCCTGTCACAGAGATCCGGCAGGCACGGAGGAGAAGGAGGGGGGAGGGTACAGCCAGACAGCACAGGTAAATCTGAAAAAAACAAACGGTTACCATAATTTTCTTTATCTTTATTTACACTTATCTGTATTTAACTTTACATCTGTCTTTAGCACACAGGCTGGGGTCTGGGAGCAGGACTGGGGAGGAAGATTCTGGACTGTGTTGTATTTACAGGCATATCACTAAACATGTGCTGAAATGTATATTCAGTCCATGTGTTTAGTAATATGCTGTGTAATTGCAATACAGATTTTACTAATTTATCCATGTTCTGTACTACATGTAAATCATACCATAAGATTTAAATAAAAATCGTATTGTATGATTTATCAAGTAGTTTAGAACAAATGTACCAATCAGTGGTGGAACTATCGCCATTGTGAGACAGGAGGCAGCTATGGGGCCCGGGGCACAGGGTGGCCCACCCAGGATGAGGAACAAAGGGGTTCCCCTGATGCCGTGCGGGCTGCCTGGGTCGTTATGGCACCGAATGCTGCTGGCTGTCACTGGCGTCTGTGAGGAGGAATGCGCCGCTGTTCAGTTCACTGACAACCTGTCAGTGATCTGGGCAGCAGCGCGTTCCTCCTCACAGCCGCTGCTGAGTTGGCTACTGAGTTAGTAACAGCCAGCAGCTGCGGTGGAGGAAGCCAGCGTCGGCAGTGGAGGAGCAGGCAGGGCCCGGTAGAGGAGGAGACGGGCCCACCGGCGACCATGGAGGGGGAGGAGGCGGGGCCCAGCGGTGGAGGAAGCTGACAGCGGATTGGGGCTGACAGGTAAGAGGTGTGCAGGGGTGTGACCGGCCCACCTGAGACCCTGCAGAGCGCACTAAAGAGAGTCTATGGTGGGCTCTGCAGGGTCATTCTCAGGTGGGCTGTGTGGAGTCTCAGGTGGACTCTGCAAGGGGTGTAACTAGAAATCACAGGCCCCCAAACAAAATTTTGCTATGGGGCCCTGTGGTTTCTAGTTATGCCCCGGGTACCAATACATGGATATAAAATTGTTATTGCTTTTACATTATATGACCCCGCACACTTGCTGCAGGGTGTACTGCATTTGCAACACATGCATTCTACATATAATAGACACAGAGGCATTTGTTAAAAATGCAACAAGTGTTCGGGGGCATGCAATGTAAATGCACTACCGATTTTACCGATCTAACCATGAGGTGCTGCATTTGTTCTGTACTACCTTATAAATCATACAATAAGATTTTTAATTTAAATCATATTGTATGATTTAAAAAATAGTTCAGAATAAATGTACCAGTATGTGGTTAAATTAGTAAAATCCATATTGCATTTATATTGCATGGACCCGAACACTTGCTGCATGGTGCATTGCTTTTCAACATATGCATTCTAGTCTGAAGTTCTCCATCAGGTCCTCTTCTGGTGATTGACAGCAGTAGAGGGCGGGTGCAATAGCCAGCGTGCTATTGGATATTGCAATTTGAAATAGCCAATAGGAATCTAACTATGCATTCCTATGCTGTTTTTTGGGGGTATTTTTCTGACTGACGGCGGCCGGTTTTGTAATTATTATGACAGCAGCAGCTGTCAGAATACTAAAAAAAACCAAAAACCTGCAGATAGCAAATAAGCTATTGCTTCCTGTGCTATCTGTCATCATGTCAGGGGGGTGCTCTCTCTCCCCCCCCTGCGGTTGGGGGGTGGGGGCAGAGGGCACCTCACTGAAATGAGAAGGGCACCTCCCTGAAATTGCTTCTTTCAGGTTGGGATCCCTGCTATACACACATACATATATTGTTTTTAGTTTTGGGAGAAGGTGATGTAGATGGATACGGGGGGTCTGGGTCAGGAAGTGGGGGGCAGGTAATGGAGGTGGGCGGGTTGTGGGAGCCCATCAGCAAAATCTTGCCCAGGGTCCACTTAATATTAAAGATGGCCCTGCCCAGAGCCTCTGCTGTAGCTGGCGGTGGTTCTAACTGCTGAGCCACCTAAGAACCTTGGATAGCTCCTTGCCTGATCTCCTGTGTATCCTCAGTTATACCTATTCAGATGCTGAACTCTGACCTCCTTGCTCCTCCCTTGAACTTCCCATTTAAGCCATGCCTCTGCACTTCCTCTTTGCCAGATTATTGTGCTCCTGCCTTGATCTTGCTTCCTGCTCCCTCTGCTACAATCTACTCATACTGCTTCCCGTGTACCTACCCTTGGTAGCTGATTCACCGACTACTCTCTCCGTCTCCTGCCACATACCTGATACCTTTGGCTCCTGACCTCGGCTTGTTCACTGACTACGAATTGCCTGCTGCTTCAGCTGCTGGACTCTGAGCCTGATCTCAGATCGTGACAGTAACTCAATCACTCAGCCCAGTAACAGCCAAAACATGATGGTAAAAAAAAAAAAAACATTCTTAACTGGTCAAAATAGTTTTAAAGAACATTTTTTTGCTAATAAAATACAGGTATGTGACCTTCAAAACCAATATGAGAATAAGAAATAGATTTAATTTGGTATTGTTATAAAAAACTGAACTATGAGGAGCTAAAGCTCTTTTGTTATGATGACTATTAGAAGCAATGTTGAGCAGAGGAATACCAAAGGCAATATGGAGAAAGATATGAAGAATTGTACTCTATGATATTTTAGCATTTGCGCAGCTCAATTTTATTATACAATAGTGCTTGTGCAATATGGACTGTACATAAGTACACTTAAGACCTTAATAGAAATTCTGCAGCTTTTCGTAGCTAGTTGTAACAAGTCAAAATAAGAAAGCATGAATTAATTGCATCATGACCCATGTCTGAACAATTTGCAAATAATGGATGTGGCCTGTTCAACAGGCCACATGCAGAAACAGTGATCATTGGCAAAGACTTGCATTAACCCAGCTCTGTACGGTTAATTCAGATTTGGCTGAATTATATGACTTTCTGTAATTGTTTATTGCTATGTGAATTGGTTCTACCTGTTTTCTAAGGTGGCAAATTAGTGGCACAATGATTTGAGCTGGATTGGGCAATGATCCCAATATTAGTGGCTTGCAGACTGCAATACATAGCTCCAACCTGGGTATGCATAGTTATTTGCTCAGTTTGGTTCATTTCAAGTGTTCCTTTATCCTTATACATGAACATGCAATTTGGAGCAATCCAAAGGTACCTGTTTATGGAAAAAACTTTTTTAATGGTTGGATCTTGCCTGCACCCTGGCCCACTCTCTGATGTTTGACCAAGCTTGGCAATCTTCAGTGAAAAAAACAATTGATGTTTGATTAACTGTTCTGTCTACTCAAGGCTTTTTCCGCATAGAACAAGGGTAAGCATGAAGATATAGGGCTAATGCATTCTTTAAAATGTGTATTGGACGTGCATTATATTTCTTGTTGCCTAAGATACAGTATCTTGGCTGTGAGATTTACTGAACGATTAGACTTTGTCAGTGTTGTGACTGTGTGCTTGACTGGCTGTCTTGTTCTGATTAACACTCTCCAGAGACAACATTGCTTGATCCTTAATCTAGTCATTATAAAGTAGCAAAGTTGCATAATTCATGTTCTTATTTAGCCCCTATACAAAATAAGTCAGCATTGATTACTGCTTGTTAAGATAATGATTAGCAAGAAACTAATTAGGCAGCATGCATGGTATGCAGATTTAGTTGAACATTAAATCTAGCACAATAATTAGTGATGTACGCTTGTTATGCAGAGTAAACAGACATGCGTCCGCCTCAGAACAATTTTGTTATGCTATAGTTTGCTTCAGGTTGCAACAGCAGTTTTTCTTGGGCTAATATTGAGTTAATCCTATAAGAAGAAATCAAATATTCCAAGAAAGCCTAAGCTCAGGGCACAAAGATATGAAAAAACCCATACTCTGTAAACACATGCTGACTCCGGGAATATCACGTTTTGTATAATCTCTTATTTTCCCATTTTCACAGCCCCGGTGTCAGGTTTTGTCTACCAGTGCTAAATAAATGTATAGAAGCATTAAATAACAGAACATTGAACTGTAATTAGGAGTTTAAATATCTATAGGGCAATATGATACAATTATGCACGCTTAGATGCTAGAAGACAAGGTAGGATGAGAGGAAGCTGAATGGGCAGCAGTTGCCTCTGAATGGCCTTATGTTACCTCTGTTCCATGACTTAAAGCCGAAAAAAAAGGAAAAGGATAGTGAATAATGGAGGGAAACATTCAATGGATAAACCCTGAACATTTGAAATATTTATGATTTAATATTCACATTCTTGTATATTTTCCAATGTGATCATTTCTCTTTAACCTGACTTGGTTGTACGCCATTGCAACTTGAAGGCCATCCTATCTGCTGCTGGGTATGACTGAAGCTTCAACAGCAAGTTAAAGTTTATAATGTATGACCAGACAGGTCACATGATTTAGCATCATTTGTGATGTCAGAAAACCATATTTCTTGCACCGAGGTAATTGTAAGTGGTCTGTTAAGTGGATACCTTTTAAAGAAGAACTCCACCCAAAAAAACCCCCCTTAAAAGGCAAAATAAAAACGCATAATTTTCTGTAATACTTACCTCCAATCCAAAGCTGTCCCCCAAAGTACTTCTATTCTGCTACAAGACATCCTCAGCCTTTGGGGCTGAATGATAGCCAGCATCATTCAACCCACTTAGTCTGAGCCCAGGCTGTCATGTACCTGCCCTCAGTCTGTGACTGGACAGAAGACGCAGAAAACACTGGTTAGCTTATGTGACATTCTGCTTTCTAATCCTATCAGCATGCTCATTGTGTTGCTTCTTCCTCTTCCACTCTGAGCTCTGCTGTACAAGGACTGCATGAGGCAGATACCAAGTACAATTTTTGTACTTGCACTGCTCAAATAGAAAATATATACATTTAATGATGTACTGATGAATACAGAAATGCATGGATTTGTGTCTTTTACAGGTGAAACTCGAATAATTAGAATATCGTGCAAAGTTCATTTATTTCACTAATGCAACTTAAAAGGTGAAACTAATATATGAGATAGACTCATTACATGCAAAGCAAGATAGTTCAAGCCGTGATTTGTCATAATTGTGATGATTATGGCTTACAGCTCATGAAAACCCCAAGAACCCCAAATCCACAACCTCAAAAAAGTAGATTATTACATGCAATCAATAAAACAAGGATTGTACATAGAACAATATCGGACCTCTGAAAAGTACAAGCATGCATATGTACTCAGTACTTGGTTTGGGCCCCTTTTCAGCACTTACTTTGGGTTATTAGCTCAATTAGAACAATTGATGATGTAGAGACCTTTGTAAAGTCCCATGTTATATTTTGGTTCTGTACAGATGTAGAAAATGAATAGTTCTGCAGCTGCTTCTACTTGTGGTATTTTAGTGGTTCAGAGCAACTGGTATATACTGTAATATATACGTTTTGAAGTCTGGAGCTGTTCGAACAATATTACTTAACAATAACATCAGTATTTAGAATGAGCAAGTGAGCAGCACAATGTAGTTGGCAAACCCAGTATATTATTCAGATCCTTTTTACTAACATTGCTATTATTGATTGTTTTTCCATTTATTTTCAAGCATGGGACTTTTTTTTACTGTACACTAATGGATAGTAGGAAAAGGACCCAAATGTATTTCACATGTGTTAAAATACTGCAGATTGCAGGCAGTTAAAATGTATTTTCCCATCAGTAATAAAAAGATTACAAAAAAAAAAGTTTATATAATACAGAGTATTATTCATTATTCGAAGTCATTTTAATCTGAAACACATATGTTCCAGTGCAGCTATTCCAATAGATTCTGAAATCTTAGATGATTTGACTTAAGTAACAGCTGTGTTATTGGGGCAGATGTTTTAGATGTCCTTCCTACCTGTAGGAAGTACCCTTACCTCACATGTACGTATGTTGTCATACCATGATGAGGCTGGACATTGAGCCCATGACTTGTGTCATTCCACTACTTCAGTATCGCAGTGGAGAATGCAGGAAGGAGTATGGCTTTTGGTATGTCTGAGTGAGACATAATGCTGGACAAAAGAATAACAATACAATCATTTGGATAAAACCAAAATATTAAAAATGAATCCACGTTTTAAGCGCAATTTATCTATAAACTTTTGTTTTTTATTGATGAAGAACCAATCATTTATAATCAAAATAGTAGTCTAATTCAAACAAATTGATTTCTTCTTATCTTTTATTGAGCGAAATGGCCGTTTGCTAGCAAAAAAATAAAACTATTAACTATTTGCCTGGTTACACTTGATCCCACCACATGGTAAGTAAGCTAAATACCATTTTACTTATCAAATAACAATTGTCTCTGATCAATTAAAAATCTCAAGCAAACTACTAAATTTTGAAGTGAATCTGCCACAGTGCCACAAGGGGTCTGCAAAACCCCTTGTGAAAAAACTCTGATACAAACAGTAATTCCTTGACTTTAGTCATATGCCAGTTCTGGGGAGGAGTTGCTGCTCGGGAACTAGTATGGATTTCATTGGTTGGAATGTGACTGCTTTCATTAAAGTCTTTTTTGATGATTGGTTGTAGATATGCGCTGTCTGCAGACATGCTAAAAGGAAACAAAGCAATGTTTACAGTGGTCTGGGTATGTGATGACAACCTTTAAAGCACAAGGAAAGAATAGACACACATTGGTGTTGCTGTATATATTAATAGTGCTACTGTGTTTTAAAGGTACAGTTATTGGTGTTTGAGGGATTGCTGTAATAAGTTTAATGAGCCTTAAAAAATTATTTTGCTATCAGCGACACCCAGTCAAGTTGCAGTACTACTGAGCAGTAAGCAACCCTCTCATATGACCCACTTAAATTATTTCCCCCCATGTCCCTGCTGTCTATGGGGAGATGAAGAGAGCATTTATCTCTATGGCTGGCACCAGATTATGAGCAGTAGCACTGTAATCACTAGCTTCAAATCGTTCAACCATACAATATAAATTGGGAGAGGTGTGTATTTTTGTTGCTACAGTTGATCATAAGATCAGAGGGTCAGATGGGGTAAGGGGCAATGATGTTGGCTGTAAATATAGTTATCTTTTAATAATGACCCAAATGTTAAAGATAACAACAAAATGTCTGGTCTCTACATAAACTGTAAAGTGTCTTGTGACTCCATTCAGCAGATCATGCAAGCCGCCTTCGTTCAGTTTTGCTATTGGAATTACCAACAAAAGCTGACCAGACAGAGTAAACATAAAATAAACCGGTATTATAAATGCTGTGCTTTGCTGTTGGCCCTGTTACCATAAACATTGGGCCATTAGATCCTTATGCGATATACAGCCCTGGTCTCCCTGGTGAACTGCCCGATATTCTAACAATACAAAAGGATTTATAATTATGGCTTGGTGATTGGACTATTGCCATGGCAGTCATTACAATTGGGGCTGTTTAGTTACAGTCACGGTGTACAAAGTCCTAACATGACATCAGCTCAACTGTACCTGTAAACATCAGTTCATGCTTATATGGATCAATGCATCTATTAGAATATACTGTATATAATAAATAGCGTCCTATGTCCAGGTAGTACTGTCTAGGAGTCACATGCCCTTTGTAATATGCTCTTTTCTGTGCCTCATTTCAGAATATATTTGTTTCTATGTTTCAATTCACAGCAACCATAAAACTGAAAATATGCATTACGTTATTGAAGAGCCACATGTAAGTGCTGGCAGGGTGTCATGATTACTTAGTCACAAACCCTGCTCTTCCCCTCCCCGTCTTTGCCCCAGGCACAATTAGGGAGTACCCAGCTATGCAAGGCCTGCTCCACATTATCTGAACTAACTGCTTAAGTGCTGGAACAGATGATGGACTTCCTTCATACGTTCTTGTACAGAGCAGCAGAACGTGAGCAACAATTACATTTTGGCAGTGTGCATCCTATTACCTTATAAGAATGTATCTGCATGTTTGTGCAATGAAGTGACTGGGACAAAATACAAAGGGCAAAATAAATCAGTCCAAGAATGCATAAAGTTTTAGAAAATTTACTTTATTGGTTTTGGACATGTGGAGGAATGTAGTGGGCAATGATCTTCTGTTGTAAATATAAAGTAACAGTTAAATCCTGTGTTCTCTTTGTTCCTTTTTTGTTTTAAAAAGCGTTAGAAATATAAAACTTTTTGACATTACTCACCTCTGAAGGTAAACAGATGACAAAATGACACAGATCTATGTGTAATAATCCTATGTCTGTTCCAATTTTAATCAGCGAGCAGAAACCAAGCACTTTTACTTTCAATGGCGCTGCTTTGGCTTCTTATTTTTAGCTATTTGCATTGTAAATCTGTACATTTGCAGATGCACATTTGTACTTTGGGTCTACAGAAACATCAGTTGTTTTAAAACATTTACTGGTCAAACTGCTAAAGGTGCATATTTACATTTTAAACTTTTCCTCAAATATATTTGCTTGAATCCATAAAGGCATATCTGTAAAAAATAAATCAAGGTAACTGGACTTGCTGTATTTTTCTTGAAGACATTTCTCTGGTCATCCAACTAGCTTTCTCAAGATATACCATAACCTGGATGAATGAGAACCTTCACAGACAGATCCATAAAGAGTTTTAAACTGCAGCAGATTTTAATAACCACTTCCGCTCTTGCACTTGTATGCCCCTTATGGACTATAGACATTTTTAAAAAATGTTTGCTCTATTTATTTAAAGATAACTTTGTCATAACTTTACATATTTTCAAAATGTGTTTTTTGGGGACAACGAGATTTGCTTTTGGCAATATTTGTTTGCACAACTTTCTACGCAATCAACGGGCAAAATGGTCCATAAAATCTATTTTGATTGGTATTGGTAATACAATAAGTTACAGTATATAAAGAGTGCAAGTATATAATTTTTCCTGTTTCTAATGAGACTAAGTGACATCTGGTACAATGCATGACAAAGGCATTTTGTTTTCCAGCTTTTTTGTGCATTTTTTACGTGAAAATAACAATTAAATATACACAAAGACAGATAAATAGTTTAAATATTAATCAGCAGTAAGAGAATAGATATGGGGCGAAGGGAGTTAATTAGGACTGATTAGGGTTAACTAGGAACATGTTTTATTTCCATTTTTACTTTTAAGGTTGCTTCAGTTGATGTCAAATGCAGATCAAGGGTCATCTCTTCGGTCTGCATAAAAATGACACAGAATAAATGCAATGTAACAATAGTGTTGTTGGGAACACTGTTCGGAAGCTTCGTTTTATACAGGTACTGTTGCAGCTACTCCTGTGATACAGCACACCTCCCAGCTGTCAATTTGAGAAGCAGGGCGTAGGAGGAATGCCCTAGGACCTTTAGGGCTTGTTCACACGATGTCCGGATTCTGTCCGGACCAAAACAGTTCGCTCCTGCACTAAAAATGCATCCCAATGTATCCCTATGAGTTTTATGGGCTCCAGTTCTCACCAGCGCAGTCCGTTCCATTCTGGACAGAAAGAAATACTGCATGTCACATTTTCTCTGGTCCAGAACGCGCACGAACGCATCAAAAACGGAACGCATCCGGAACGTGGTAAAAACGTGTAAAAAATGCGTCAAAAATGTGCTGCACGCATAGCACCGTGCCTGCAGATCTGGACCAGAAAATGGTGTGTACAAGCCCTTAAGGTGTATCTTCTGTGGTCAAGGTCCAGAAGGTGGTTAAATATCAGTATCATAACAAATGTTGTGTTCTGATAGCTGCATGAAGTTAATACTTCTAATAATAATATTTGTCATAGTATTTTATTTATTTTTATGCCTTTATTTACATTTTTCTCAGCATTTACATGAAGAACAAGAAAGTGAAGTGTCCAGAAAAAGTGACAGTGTGAGGTGGGGACTGTTTATAATACTATGGAGGCACTTCTGGAAGTGTTATAAGTTGTCCCAATCCTTGTCACCTTTGCTGGTCAGTCTGGTCTGCATGTAAATGTGTTAAAAAAAAAAAAGTGTGTGAAATGAAAAAAGACTTAACATATAGTATACAATCATAATATGTGTTTACTGGATTTATTTTTCAGAAAACATTTTTTTTTCCATGAAACTGGTCCTTTAAACTTTAAAATGCATTATCAACTAAAAGATTCTGTGAGTGAAGTCTTATTTGTAGTGTTGAGTGAACCTGCCTGGGATTAATTTGCAGCCAATTTCATGAAACAACCTTAAAATATGGAAATTCTGAACTTTTCTCCAAACCCCACTAAATTCCTGGGAGGGGGGTGAATTTTGATATTCAATTTGGTCCATTTGTGGGACCAATAACCAGTGTTTGTCCCACAAATTTTGTCAAACAAAAGGGATGGTAAGGCAGGTACAGGCCTGAGGGACAGGCATTAATGCTAAAATTAAAAATGGAATAACAGTTTTGGGGGATGCCTCACAGTTTTATGTGGTATCACAGAACTGTACAATTTTCATGGCTAGCCTCAGAGGCAGCCAACTTTTCTTGTAAAATCAGCTTACGTTAAATACAGCAGCAACACCCCAATTTTAGTAATTTCATTTTTGAAAAAAGGCTTTTAGGAAGTCATTTTAGCAGCAACACATTCATTCTTTTTCATAAAGAGTTACTAATCCTGCTTTGACCAGTGGAGGTAGCCACAGATAATCACAACAGATTATTAAAAGCCATAGGAAGTTATCTTCTTACAAAAATTATAGTGAAAGCAGGTATAGCGTAATACAAATGGTGTCACAACAGTTTAAAAGAGAAGTAACTCTAACCCTTTTTTGGCTTTACTTCACTTTTGGGTCACATGGGTACATTTAATAATGTACCCTATAACACAAAGTCAGCATATAGCCGGCCTCTCTATACCTAAGAGAGGTGTGGAGGAATTAGGGCAAAGGCTGATGTACTGTGTATATATATATATATATATATATGGCCAGATTATTATGACCACCTGACGTTTGTAGGCAAATTAGCTATAATTTCGCGCTGAAGTTGCAGCAAAACAGCAGAATTAGTTAAATGTTCAAGAGCAGCTGTTGTTAAAGTGTTTAAAGACTGGACTGTCAGACGAATCTGGGTCTGAACATGCAAATTGTGGCAGTCAGCGACTAGTCAATGTTAGGGCAGAACTGAGAGTGGCAAGACTGGTACAAGACAACAGAAGGGCAACAGTGCATCAAATTAAGGCAGATCTTAATCAGGGATCCTCTCAAATGATCTCTGAACGCACTGTTCGCCGTACACTGAATCGTATGGAATATGGAAGCCAAAGGCCAGTTCGAACACCTTTGCTGTCTGCAGTTAACAAGATAAAATGTCTCCAATTCGCACAGGAACACAAGGATTGGACAGTCAAGCATTGGGAAAAAGTCATGTGGTCCGATGAATCACGTTTCCAGTAAGAATTTGGCGGGAACAACATGAAAGCATGCACCCCACATGCATGAGTACAACCCTTCAAGCTGGTGAGGGCAGTGTTATGGTTTGGGGCTTGTTTTCCTGGCATGTCCCCCTGGGAAATCACCCTGTCCCCGTGCCGATGGGGTCAAGGGCCTCTTACTACAAGCCCTGATCCGTTGGTTGTGCGGGCCGGGGGGGGGGCTTATTTGCATCAGGGTACCCCTTTAACTAAAGGGCACCAAGATGCTGCCCCCCCCGTTGTGAATGATTAAGTGCTTCTTGTACCCCTACTCATTCACTAAAGGGTTAATGTAAAAAGTAAATAAACAGTCCATCACCACTGGCTCTGCCTATCTGTTGACATTTTGCTCGGAATAGGGGCGAACGGCATCGAGTGAACTGCCGGACCTTTGGCTCAGCCGATCAAGAAGTTGGATAAGCTGAGGCAAACGCGTTCTGCACTTGGGAGCCGGAAGCAAGCCGATGTAGGGCTTATTAGATAGCCGAACGGCGTTCGGCTCACTTCACTTTGGCTCAGTTATTCACTCAGCTGCCATATAACCCCCTTGGTGACAGGGATGGGTCTATTCCTGACTTAAAATGTGCTCACTGAATAAACACGATGATTTCCCTGTAAGCATTTTTTAATGAAAACATAGCTGGACTAAGTGGAAATCTTTTATATGTGTCTACACTTACACTTTGAAATAAATCTGTTAGAGTAGAAATATAGGCATTGCCATTGCTGAGACAAAGGGTCCGAGGTTTCCTGGACACCACTTCTGAGTGTGCAGTGTGTGACCTTAGACAGTCAATATGCACTTAACTCTGACTAATACAGTGCAGTGATTTCAGTTCAAAACCAAGCGTTGTTTGGAAAAAGGTAACTTATTTTATAAAAGGGCCATGCTCTGCTAGCTCAATCCACTAGTCTTTGCTTCAAAGTGATGGTGTAATCAGCAGTGTGCTTTGCAATTGAATAAACATAAAGGAGCCAAGCAGCCAGCCAACTCTCACTGAATTCTTCTGCCATTTATCGGTCAGTTTAGTCTTTTGGCAGGCGATGTGCAAAATGCTTGCATAAGATGCATTCTGACTTGAGATCATTAGCAGATCATTTTCGGGAAATAAAAGAGAGCCAAAGACTTCCCAAAGGAACAATGAATGTTCTCTAGAGACCTTGTATTATTGAGATCATGTAAAAAAAAAAAAAAATTATGGTGTGGGTTTTCTTGGTTGATTGTAACAGATTTATAGACATAATCTTCTGTAAATTAGACACAGAAGTGTAGTAATCTAGCAGCTATGCAAATGATCTCTGCCTCATCTATTACTAATAAATAAAAATAAATCAATATGTAACTATGTGCATACATTGCAAGATATAATCTGATACTGTGTATAGTGGAGAAAATCTACTTGCTGACTTACATATAAACAGAGTAGAAAATAATTCAAAAATATATATATTATATAGTTTACATTTTTTGTATCTGCACATCCTGTAGACTGCCTAAATTAACCTTCCGTGGATGAATGGGCAAATTTGGGATTCTGAAGAAAATCTGCATTTTTAACCCTTGCAGTTTTGGTTAAGTGGCTACTCGTGTTGAAATGCAAGTTTACAACCTACTAAATTTAGATTTTGAATTTAAGCCCAAGTCCAGCTTTAGGCCTCATTCATATGGATGTGCACATTCGTACAGCACACACATCCATGCAGGAAGCTGCATCCAGCAATGACAGCTGGTGTTTGCAGCCACCTGTACAACTCAATGACATGACACAGCTGCACGCTACTATAAGTCGACCTGAATTTGCACACCATTATAGGTATGGATACACATGCAGATGGATGTGCAAGTTTGGGACGGTGTATAGCAGCGTGCAGCTGTGCCATTTCAGGCTGGGCGCAGGTTTCTGCATGGACATGCAAGTTGTACAGGATATTCTAGTTTTAGCTTTATTGCAGGAGCACACAATTTTGCGGCTTGAAATATTAGTTATTTATTTTTTACACAGTCACATTTTTTTTTATTTAACAGAAAATGTGAAAACTATATGGTGCGTGTTTCGACTAAAATATGTGGGTTTTTTTTTTTACATGAAAACGCACTTAAAACCCCCAAAGCAATATAAAAAGTACATATTTTATAAAAGCAGAAGACCTGTAGAAAAAATTATGGTGGTTGCATTTTTTACATTGTAGGATATTTGTGCTACTATTTATCAAATCTATATTGTCAGCTAAAAATAAAGCAGGGCTGGTAATGATTAAAATGTTTGTGTTCGATTAATCAAAAAAAAATTTCATCGATTAATTTCGATTAATTATAACGCACATACAGATCCAACTACATTGGCCTATACACATACAGCACAGCAATGAAGTAATAAAATGAACTAGGATCAGACTAATCCAGCAGGTTATTAATCTCACGTGCCCCACTCAATATGGCCGCCGCTTGAGTGGGGCAACTCAGAATAATAACGTGCTGGATTAGTGTGATCCTAGTTCATTTTATTACTTCATTGCTGTGCTGTATGTGTATATGCCAATGCCTTGGCTGGTGCTCATGCAGTAAGTTTCTTGGGCAAACTCACCGGCCCAAGTGGCTTTGTCGGCTAACGAAGGGGGGAGGAGTCCGGTGACGTCACAGACATCGACGTCACCTGACTCCTCCCACTTCCCTTCGTTAGCCGACGGAGGCACTTGGGGAAGGGGGGAGGAGTCCAGTGACGTCGATATCCGTGAGGTCACCGGATCACTGACGGGACTCCCGGAAGCCGGCGGAGAGGTGAGTGTTTTCATTAGCGATCAAAATAATTTTAATCGATCAAAAAGTTTAACGATTAATCGAGAAATTAATCTTTAATTTCCACAGCCCTAAAATAAAGAGATTAGTATTGTGCCCAAAAATAATCACAAAAAAAGCATTTTAATCGTTAGAAAGCAGTGGATGAGCTAAACGAAAAAGGGATCAAAAACTATCAACTTAAAAAGGGAAGTAAACATTGGAGTTGGAGACGCAGTCGTGTGAAGAAGAAAGTACACCATTTTTTTGTTCTATGGTTTTATGTATCAGGACATAATAAAAATCATCTGGTTCTTAGCAAGTCTTAAAATTAGGTAAACCTCAGATAAACAAAAACACATGACATATTACACCGCCGATTTTCCCAGGAGTGAACGGCCCAGCAAATTCACCCCAAAGTTAGACCGTGCAATGCTCAGAGAAGTTAAAAAGAGTTACTTTTCAGACTCTACAGGCCTCAGCATGTTAAATGTTAAAGTCAATAACAGTACAGGCGGTCCCCGGGTTACATATAAGATAGGGACTTTAGGTTTGTACTTAAGTTGAATTTGTATGCAAGTCGGAACAGGTCCATTTTTTAAGTGTAACTCCAGCCCAAATTTTTTTTAATAGTTTTGGATAGCATAGGGAGGGTCACGTTTGTTTGCTGTCTGTTCCCCTTATTCAGAAGATTTTACATCACTTTCTGTCCCTATGACATCTGGATTTTGAAAATTTTGGGCTGTCATGGAAACAAGGATTGATGATAAAGCTTCAGTGAAGACACCATGATCTTTCAGGAGTGAGTTTTCCTTCCTAGGATTCCTCTCACTTCCTGTTGT
The DNA here is from genome assembly GCF_000935625.1 of Nanorana parkeri. Classification (NCBI taxonomy): domain Eukaryota; kingdom Metazoa; phylum Chordata; class Amphibia; order Anura; family Dicroglossidae; genus Nanorana; species Nanorana parkeri. The sequence goes on along the minus strand of NW_017306616.1, from coordinate 75,501 downwards.
TTCAAGGACAGAAAATGACATTAAATCTTCCTAATGAGGATACAGACAGCAGTAAACACCTCACATTGGCTGTAACCCCACACCAAACTAACCAAAACTACAAAAGAGTTCTGCTTTAAATGCAACTTGGACAGATGTTTGTCTTAACATATTATTTATTTTTACCTGTGCATGTAAATGCTTAAACATTTCAAAATACTGTACAGTACGTACCTTAACCAATCATGGTAGAGGATGATGGACTTGTTGGAGAAGATGGGATTAGTATTAGAAAGCCATAGAGAGTCAGAGTCTGATTCTGCTTCTGGAGTCAGTTTCTTGAAGTAGGCATCAAGGGATGTTTGCACAGAGCTTTTCTTTTTCTCATCATATATAGCCTTGTAGCATTTCAGGCCTTCGGTAACTGTACGGTAAACTTTTGCGAACCTCTCTGTATCAGGATCTTGCTCCTCTGAATTTGCCATTCCTGCTTCAATGAAACCAAAAGCATCAGCTAACTCTTTTTGTGGAGTCTGAGTTGATGAGGGCGGCCTCTCTCACTGCTCCGGTCCTGGAGCACCTGGATTGGTTACAGGGGCACCAGGGCGCAGAGGGGCAAGGGTGCCAGAGGCTGGTTAGCCTGTTTCCGCTGTGAGATGCAATGTGTGGATCCAGGTAGGAAGCAGGATGAGATGCGCCAAGGAGGATTGAGCAGGCTTTGGATCCAATGAGCTGACAGGACCTGGAAGCAGAATCACAAGGCAGAGGGATGGTCAAGCAAACCGAGGTCATCAATGAGCAGGCAACGCAGTACAAAGGAGTAGGCAAAATCGGGGTCAACAAGGAGAGAGCACCAATAGAGAATATCCAAGCCGGGTCAAAAACAGGAATCAGGAACGAACCACAGAAAGCTGACGAGCAGACAGCAATGGAGGATATCAGTACACAGCCTTTATAGCCCAGTTGGCGCCAATTGTTCACTTAACACGTCGGCACGAACCCGCGCATGTCGCGCACAAACGCGTGCACGTCCACGCAACGATGCCGCACCTTTTATGGCACTATGGTCCACAACAGGCGCCTGCGCATGCGCGAACGGCGAAACTCGCCCTCTGGTCCTGGCTTTCTGACATTGCCCCCTCCCAAGGGGCAGCCTCCGGATGCCCATTACAGGCCTCTTGTCAGGATGGGTTCGAAAAAAGTCCCGTAACAATTCCTGTGCATGAATGCTAGATTCTGGTTCCCAAGAATTATCTTCCGCACTATAACCCTTCCACTTGATCAATTGGGTTAAGCCGCCCCGTCTCCTGCAGTCCATAATAGACTCCACTTCGAATTCTTTCTCACCATCCACCAGGACAGGTTCTGGAGTTGTAGCAGCATGGTCAGGAAAAGAGTTGGGGATGTCCTTCTTCAACAGTGAGACATGAAACACTGAATGGATCCGATAGGTAGGAGGGAGTGTCAACTTATAGGCCACAGAATTAATCCTCTTCTCCACAGGGAAAGGACCAATGAATCTTGGACCCAACTTCTTCGAAGGGCAAGCAAGTTTCAAGTTGACTGTGGAAAGCCAGACACGATCTCCAGGTTCCAGATCCAAATTCCCCCTCCTTTTCCGATCGAAATTCTTCTTATCGTCACCCTGAGCTCTGGCAATTGTATCCTTCAACAACTGGTTGTTGACATGAAAAAATTCCAGCGTGTTCCGGACCGCTGGAATTCAGCCAGAGGAAGTAGTGAGGCCCAGTCATTCTGAGAAAACGATGAAAAGCAGCGAAGATATTGCTCCAACGTCTGATTCGTTCTTTCCGTTTGTCCATTGGATTGCGGATGATAGGCAGAAGATAAACATAATTGGATATCCAAAGCGTGACACAAGGCTCTCCAAAACCTAGAGGTAAATTGTACCCCTCGATCCGAGACACTAGTCTTTGGGAGACCATGAAGCCTGACGATATCCCGAATGAACATCTGCGCCGTCTCGACTGCAGATGGCACCCCCTTGATTGGGGAAAAATGTGCCATCTTGGAAAAACGATCCACCACTACAAAAATGCACGTGTAACCGTCAGAGGGAGGAAGTTCAACGATAAAACGTCCACGCAACGATGCCGCACCTATTATGGCACTATGGTCCACAACAGGCGCCTGCGCATGCGCGAACGGCGAAACTCGCCCTCTGGTCCTGGCTTTCTGACACTTTAGTAGAAAACGTTTTCAGTTTTGGAGTTTCTTGTTCCTAGATTTCTTCCCCAAATTCTATCATCTGCTGCTCTAGTTCCATAAGATCTTCATTGGTTATTTCTTTGCCATGGGAGTCGAGTAACTCTATGATATCATTTTCACTGATGTCTAACTGCAGTTGATTAACAATGGCAATCACAGCTTGCCTGGTTTCGGTGATTTCATCACCTGTAAACCCTCATATTTGTCACTTTCTGTTGGGTAAAAAATGCGTAATTTATGGTGGGTTTTTATGTTTTTTTTCCACTGTATTTTCCCTACATAAAGGAGTTATTCACTAAGCTGCCTAAGGCAGCCAAATGAATAACCGGGCCAAAGTGAAGTGAGCCAAACTCAGTTTGGCTATTCACTTTGGCGCTGTATGGCTAAAATCAGCCGTACATCGGCTGGCTTCGGTCTGCCAAACATGCTCTGTATGTTCAGCTCAGCCGGAGTGAAGAAGCCGTTCGACTCAGCCGATCCAACATCTGGCTCTGCTGAGCCGCACCTCCGGCAGTTCACTCGATGCCATTCGCCCCTATTCTCATAGGGGCAGAACGTCAATGAGTGAATAGCCGAATGCTGCCAAGCAGCATTTGACTCAGTTATTCTGCTCGCTGCCTCCGAGGTAGCGAGCAGAATAAAAAATTTAAACAAAATTTAAAAAAAGATACATCATTTTAAAAATAAGATTTTTTTTTAAAAGTTAAAAAAATTGTAAAGGAAAAACAAATAATAAAAAAAACTTGGGGTCCCCCTCCCAAACCATACCAGACCCTTTAGGTCTGGTAGGAATGTTAAGAGGGACCCCAAGTTAAACTTTTTTAAAAATGCGTAAGGTTCCCCCCAAAGTCATACCAGGTCCTTTAGATCTGTTAGGAATTTTAAGCAGGAACATCACCCCTAGTTCCGCCCAACTGTTTACATTTTGTCCGTCACCTGTCAGAGTCTTTATGCAGCTTCCGGCCAAATCAAAACAACTGGGCAGAGCCAGCCGTTATGTCACGGCTGGCTCCGCCCAGTTGCCATTCAGTGACAGGATAGTCTCCTTAAAAGGTCACCATTTTTTCTGTTGGTGTACTGTGTTGAGAAATATGCAAAATCATAATTTAGAGGGCTCTGTGTGATTCATCCATGAGCGTGGAATTCTGCTGTCCTAAGCGAAATGTACACTTGCTGAGCTCTTTTAACACATAATATTTGGGAGGAATCAAGTATGTTGCTATTTTGTTCCAAAGTCCATTTTGTTCTTTAAAGCTGCAAATTTGTTATTTTAAATAACGTTCATTTATATACAGTAGATATGGTAATGTTTTGAAAGAAAATGCAAGCTAATTAGATTAATAGCAAAGGTAGGTAAAGAAAGCAATGTGCATGACGTAGACAACTTTTAGTCTAGTATTCTTATAGATGTAAACTATAAACGCTCTTTTTTGCCTCCTTTTACAACTTACTACTCCCAACATAGAGTTTGGGCTGCAATGTGCGCAGACAAGCAGGGTATAATGGAGAGCAGTTTTCCACTGTCTGTTATAAATTAAAAGTATGGTCAAAACTAAAAAGAAATATGTATTACTATATCTGAACAATGTAACATTATTATTGCTTGCTGGAAGCAATGCATGATGGGCTATGTGGTTCTGAGAAATCAAGATTGTGCCATGCAGCAAGAAAGCAAAGGAAAGCAAACTGGAAATCCAGAAAGTTGTTAAAAGTGATAGTCAGATAGAAGGCAGTACTCAATACATAAAAGGGTTTCCCAGTTTTTTGTGGTAAAATTAGGTACCTCGGCTTATATTCGGGACGGCTTATACTCGAGTATATACGGTAAGGCTTGAGTGCATTATTAAAAACAACTATAGTAAAAGAACTTTCCAATGAGTGTAACTAATGAGATATGATGGCATTGCTTCCAACACAGGTTTGTTAGCAGAACATTATAAAAACTCCTTCTTCTGGTTGATAAGCCCAATTGCTGCACCAAGCAACCTATATTTTCTTAAAAAAAAGTAGTTTTTTTTCTACATTTAGCCCTGCTTCAGGCAGGCAACAGGGCTAAACGTAGTGTGGGAGCCATTTTGTACAAGTGATCTTCAGCAGCTGTACAGCCGTCCAAGATCACTTGTAAGCAGCCCGATGCTCACTCCACCTCCCCTCTCTCCACCCCCCTCCCCTCCTGTCTCTCTCTGTCCTGCCGCTGCCCTCCGCCCGTGTCCCTAGTTGATGCCTCCCTTTCCGCCTGCTGGCTCCCTCCCCGCCCTGGTCTTCGGGGCACCCAGCTCTACTGGGGGGACCCGGGACCATGGCAAACTAGATCAGGATGGAGAGCAGGGAGCAGAGAATGTCCATTCTCTGCTCTGCTCCGTGAGCAATGACAGGAAAGCTGCGCTCACAGCCATCCTGTCACAGGAGAACTCCTGTATTGGAGGTGACAGGGTCAGCGAAGAGAATTTGTCACCTCCAAATGCTATCACACAGGGGCTTGTTAGCTCCTGTGTGATAACAATAAAGTTAAGTGAAAAAATCTAAAATAATAATTAAAATATAAATACATAAAAAATTAAAAATGGAAATAGATAAAAATGTAAAAAAATAAAAAGGCGATAAAGTAACAAATAATAAAATAAATGAAAATTAAAAATTTTACAAAATAAAGTAAATAAAAATTAAAACCAACCCCGCTGCCCGCACCATCTGCATGTGAATAAATGCATGCATAGGGCATTGTGTGTGTGAGCGTAGTGGGCAATCCATGACCGTGCGGCAATCGTGCATGAAATTGCGTGGATGGCTGGGCGGTCACAGAATCGCACACCACCGCCGATCGCACTGGCAGTGCCATTATTTTCTAGTGGCACCCAAGTTGCACCAGGCAGATTGCACAGGTTCCCGCCGCAATACCGCCTGTGCAATCACACAAAACCGTAGTTGAAAACACTGCATGGTGCGCGTCACGAAAAAAGGTATTTTTTTCCAGCGATTGCCAAGCGGATGTAACCCCATTTAATTCAACGGGGCCGTGAGGCAACCGCTGTGTGCAACCACACATGATCGCCTAAGTCTGCACCAGCCCTAAAGGGTAAATTCACTTTCCCAAGTAATTTGGGGGAATGGAATTAGCCGCACAAATCTGGTCCCCTCTCCCTCCCGCTATACTTACCTTTTGGTGAACAGTCCTTCCCGCCAGTACGGGTGTACTATCTGTACCTGTGCCATGTATTCTGAATTTCGCTCGCAAATTGCAAGCATTCGTTGGTTAGCTCGGTCACCTGACTGTGCTGACCAATGAGAAGCTCTTCTTAGCACTGCTAAATACGGTTTTGGTTTAAATTTTTTTTTTATATTAGGACCAGTAGATCGGGCCCCAAATTTAGTCCTTGGACAAGTAGGTTTTTTTTTAAATTTCCACACCCCTGTTTTTTAGAGCCCTATTTTATATCTATGGAATTTTTACAAGATGGTCTCTCACACCAGCATTATGGTATCTCTCCTGGCCGTGAAGGTGAAAATAAACACCTTGTGGAGATTTTATATATGTTGGAATTTGTAAAGGTCATGCCAGCTCCAAGTTGTTCTCTTCTGCAGAGCCATGAGTGCCCTGCCAAGAGTTTAGATCCCCATGCTGGCTGTTCTCTTTTAGCAGTATACTAGAGTTGCTTACAAAAATTGCAACAATACAGTATAGTGATTTTATATACACAGAATGGCTGCTCCTCTGAGCATACAAACAAAATGTCCTTGGCACATTTGTGTATACAAAGAGATGAGGCTCATGTTGAAACGAGTGGATTGAGCTTTTAGACTTGGTTGTGATTGCCAGAATTATTACATCGCAAAGCCTCCTTCTGTTCTTCTTCATATAATGAATGTAATATTACCTTTGTCATGTCCTCACTGCCTTGGGTTTTGTGTATCTCATAAATGACAGAATATGCCTCCAGCTGACACCTGCACTGAACTTTAGACATTTTTATTTGCCTTTCCAATAAATTAAACCCTCCACACCCTATTTATTGTAGATACAGTATTAAAGACAGTTATTGATCTGGTCTGAGGAACAAGAATAATGCTTGATTTTCTAAATGTGGAACAGCTTTTAGCATATTTAAATTGATCTTATAGTGTGAAAAGTATACAAAGTATGTTTCAAAGTTGACCCTGTCATGGCCATTTTTTTTAAAAAAGGGAAAAAGCTCAAGCAAGTGATTTAATACTTACTTTTCTCACACTGGACTCAAATCTTCACTCTAAGAGCTTCTGGCTTTGCTGTTATCTGACACTTCCAGATTTCTACTTTACTACATGAGCCATTATATCTGTAAAAAATAAATGAAGGCAACTGGACTTGTTGTATTTTCCTTGAAGATGTTTTGCTAGTCATCCGACTATCTTTCTCAAATTAGAATGACTTGTGCAAAATTTATCTGGGAATAAATATGGTTAATGTTGCTCCAATCAACATAATCTGTTAAACATAACCAGCATGGGGTGGGAGACCTCATGGAGGTAAGGTGTTGATTGCATTGCAAAATTAGAGCAAGGTGTTATTAACCTTCTCAGAGAGAGGTGGTAAAACAGCATTGTACGTGGCAGACAATAGATGTCTCACCCCCCCACCTCTATTGGCTTCTCCATTTTTACATAAATTGCCTCTTTCACACCTCTTTTAAACCAGTCCTCCTCCCTGTCAGGGATGCGTACTTGACTGTCTTCAAAGGAGTGACCTTTTTCCTTTAGATGTAGGTACACTGCTGAATCCAGAGAATTTTGAGAAAGTCGTTCTGAATTGAGAAAGCTCGTCGGATGACCAGCAGCAAGCACCGTTGCCTTGATTACTTTTTTTCACATTTATAGCATGACCTGGATGAATGAGAACCTTCACAGATGCATGCACCACTCATTTTATTAACTTTGGGATAAAATTCCTTAGTAACTCAATACATTTACACCATCATTTCTTGGCGATTGACAAAGGAAAAACCAGGGGTGGGACCTGACACCAAGGGGTTGATTTACTAACCTTATAAACACACCACGAACATGTATACACCTCTGTAGTGTGTTCCCTCCCAGCATGATCTATGGGTGGAATCTAAACACCTTTGTAATGTGTACACACCCAGCAGGTGTGTTGTGCAAAGCCAAGCATGAATTGCAAGGTGATGTTGTGTAAATTAGCTCTATGTTGTGTTGCTTGCGTTGATGAATGCAGGAATGTAAATGCATGAGCTAACCATTTTTGTTTAAACTGTGAAGCAGCATTATATATGCATCATGTGCATGATTTTTCCATATATGGCATTAGTGGAAATATGCTTTTAGAGACTTTTTTGGCTTATACCTACGGTGTTTATTTTTATTACAAATGATTATATCTAGGGTATTGGTGAAATAAGTTGTAGAACGTTTTAAGCTAAAAAATGTGGCATACCTGTTGTATTTGGCACCCAAGGCAAATCATTTTTACACCCTGCTCTATACAACAAAATACATTTCAGTGATAGTATCTAAAGAAAAGGAATATTAATAGAAAAAAAATGAAGATGGCAAAAATGATTGTGTTTCCTTACATTGCTGGTCAATGTTGAAGAGCCTCCTTATGATGGCGGTTATTTGTAGGTGAGAGATAAATTTGCCATTGCTCACTTGAGATCCAAGCAACCTCAGGAGGTTCCACTTAAATCTGGAGGAGAGAGGCTTCTTTATAGTATGAGAGTTAAGGTACCCATACACCTTACCAAAATCGACCGATTTTCGTATGCAATCGCATTTTCATCCGATATTCGTACGGTTGAAGGGCAGTGTACAACCGCAAATACTGTACAATCGATCGACTTTTGACTAACTAGCAGGTCAGAAAACTTCGGTCGATCGTACGTTTTTCGAAAGGTTGGTGACGTTTCCGTACGTCAAAATTCGGACGATCTACACTGCGCAGACGAAAATACATGCGATCGATTACTGCAATTCATTGAGGTTGTACACACCCAGCAGGTGTGTTGTGCAAAGCCAAGCATGAATTGCAAGGTGATGTTGTGTAAATTAGCTCTATGTTGTGTTGCTTGCGTTGATGAATGCAGGAATGTAAATGCATGAGCTAACCATTTTTGTTTAAACTGTGAAGCAGCATTATATATGCATCATGTGCATGATTTTTCCATATATGGCATTAGTGGAAATATGCTTTTAGAGACTTTTTTGGCTTATACCTACGGTGTTTATTTTTATTACAAATGATTATATCTAGGGTATTGGTGAAATAAGTTGTAGAACGTTTTAAGCTAAAAAATGTGGCATACCTGTTGTATTTGGCACCCAAGGCAAATCATTTTTACACCCTGCTCTATACAACAAAATACATTTCAGTGATAGTATCTAAAGAAAAGGAATATTAATAGAAAAAAAATGAAGATGGCAAAAATGATTGTGTTTCCTTACATTGCTGGTCAATGTTGAAGAGCCTCCTTATGATGGCGGTTATTTGTAGGTGAGAGATAAATTTGCCATTGCTCACTTGAGATCCAAGCAACCTCAGGAGGTTCCACTTAAATCTGGAGGAGAGAGGCTTCTTTATAGTATGAGAGTTAAGGTACCCATACACCTTACCAAAATCGACCGATTTTCGTATGCAATCGCATTTTCATCCGATATTCGTACGGTTGAAGGGCAGTGTACAACCGCAAATACTGTACAATCGATCGACTTTTGACTAACTAGCAGGTCAGAAAACTTCGGTCGATCGTACGTTTTTCGAAAGGTTGGTGACGTTTCCGTACGTCAAAATTCGGACGATCTACACTGCGCAGACGAAAATACATGCGATCGATTACTGCAATTCATTGAGGTGCTTTCTTCTAATTACTGCTGATCCAACCTTGCGATAATCTGTGCAGGATGGGGCCGCCGTACAAAAATCGTATGCCGGTTCAATCATCGGACGAAAAGTGTCATCCGATGATCACAAGGTGTACGGTCAGCCTTAGAATAGTCATATACATCACTTGTTTCTAGCCATCTGGGAAGCATTGTATCAATTTAGATTTTGTAGCGATCTGTAGTGATTTTTCAATAGACATCTATGATTTCTGCAAATTTTAAGAAATATGTTATATGCTGAGTATTGCATAATGTTTGGTAATTGCTCCTGGTTTGGATGGATTGTTGTACTCTAAAAATAAATCCTTCATTTCTATTAATTATTTACTTGAAGTCATTATTTAGTGATATAGCTGCATACATGATGCCTGCAGTGTTTTATCTTCAAGCAGCAAGAACGTTGTATGTTTGTGTGTTATATTTTTTACAGCATTTTTATTCAATTTTCAGAATCATTCTGTTCTCTTTCTTCCACTTAACCAAAAAAAGTAATTCTATACTAAAAAAACAAACAAATGGTTTACTGATGGTATGAAGATTTATCACTCCTTCTTAACAATTGTTTCATAGTCGGTATTGCTAGTAATTCACACCCACCTCTAACAGAGAATAGCTGAAGGTCTAATTTTAAACTCTTCAAAGTTCTATTCCTCTGACTCAGTGCATGATTTAATATGGTTAACAGACCAGCCATCCATATTGGGAACAAAGACAGGAAGGCAATATTTATAACTGTGAATCCCCACAGGCTGGACTGTGCGTTGTGCTGTCACTAACACAGGATGCCCTTACTGTACATCTGTCTTCCTTCAAATCACAAAGGCAGAACTTCAAAAGGCACCGTATTATAGTAATGGTTATCAATATATTTACCAGTTCACTTCAAAATTCACTATGACGATTATTGTATCATCTCTATTTAGGTGTCCCTGAATGTCGCTTATCCACCAATCTCAATCCCTGTTAGTGACATTACCAACATTTCTGATTATGACTTCTTAGTGTGTAATTTCTTGCATCCTTACAGGGACACACGTCTTTTGTATGGCTGATCTCAGTGAAGGGTGGCTTAAATTTAACATGTGATATTTATTGGAGGATGGACAGTGGACTGATCCACTTAATGTTTTGCCCACAAGTGCTTAATTTGACAGCGCACTTGAAGCTTGTGTCAGAATTTCCTATGCCAGTCTGAGGTTCAGTTTTATTCAGTGTGAGAGGAATGGTTAGCTGAGGTATTCAATGCTGACAGTTGTCACAGCTCAGATATATATTAGCATAGAAGTGAGTGCTTCCTTGTACGCATGTATGCATGTGTTGCCCTCCGCTGGAAAAAGTCCAGCGGAGGGCAACCAAACTCATTAAGGGGTTGGAGGACCTCAACAAGGTAGTTTAAAATTAAATATGTTCTCTTTGGAAGTTACGGAGATTAAGGGGGGACATGATTATCTTGTATGAACTGTTCAATGGTGACAGCAACATTATTAACAAACTCTTTGCGGTTAGCTCTGTAACAAAGACCAGAGGGCACCACCAAAAATTGGTGGAAATTTTTTTTCAACAAAAGGGGCGCAAGGGGTTCTTCACAGTTAGAGCGGTTAAAGTCTGGAACTCACTGCTGCAGGAAGTGATTGCAGCTAAGAGTGTGGAATCATTCAAGAAACTCTTGGACGAGTTCCTTGGAGACCGTAACATACAGGGGTACAGGTACTCCTAAGAGCAAAATCACGCATGGACTCATATATACGCACACACCAGCTCAAACATAAATGCATACACGCAATAGGTTGGACTTGATGGACTTTGGTCTTTATACAACCTCAAATACTATGTTACTATGTTACAAGCCTTCTGGGCTAAAGTTTCCAAACGCCTTAGGAAAAATCTTGTGTATTCCTTCCCCTAAACCTCTGGACCTACAAGTTTTTTAGTAAGCTCATATAACAAACCAATAAACCGCTTCTACTAAATGCAGCTAAAAGCCAGATTAAACTCAATTAGAGGGCCTTCTCTGCCGCATTCAGTAAACCATATCTAAATCCAAACATGTAAGTCTTTAGATGAGGTGCCTGCATTATTTTTCTTCTCCATGCTTTTTTCCCCCTTATTTTCACACATAATAAATGTAACTCATTAATGTCTTTAAATAACACAATTCATGTATACACACTTCTTTTTCATTGCATCTAAGGTTGCAGCCATAGTTGTCATACAGGCTGGACTTCAAACACGTTTGCCTTTGTTCAATTTCATTACACATGGGTTAATGGGATTGATATGATTCGTACATTACAAAAGAAAGATAACATTGATTTTGCTGTCAGTTGAGCAAGGCTACTTCTTCAGTATCTCTGGCAAGATCAACAAGTATTTTCTGTGCTTGCTGAAAATATTCTTAGCCTGAAAAATGGAAACTAATTCTGCAACCACATCTAAGGAATGATAAACTGCAAAATGTTATTTTTTGTTCTTGGGTTTAGTTGCAAATTCATGAGACTATTAGAGGGTGTTTTTACTTTTTGTAATCCAAGTGTGTTTCTGTACTTCTAGATAACTTCAACGTAGCTACTGTTCACTGTTCCTCTTTCCCACAATACAATTCTTTGCACCCTGTCAGTTTCATAGTTCATCTTCAGAGTTTCACTTCTATCCCCATGTTTTAATATCTTCACAGATTCAGAGGTGGTATAAAAAATGTGATTCTCTTGCACATGTTACTACTAATGCGGTTATACCTCTAACTCAGGGATGTCCAAACTGCGGCCCTCCAGCTGTGGTGGAACTACGAATCCCATGAGGCTTTGCAAGATTCTCACAGCCACAGACATGACTCCCGGAGAGAGATGCTTCATGGGATTTGTAGTTTCACCACAGCTGGAGAGCCGGAGTTTGGACATCCCTGCTCTAACTAGTAGCTGGTTTACATTCTTAGCTCCGAACTGTCCTTCATTCTGAGAAACTCTCCCCCAATTGGAACAAAATATCGTACCCTCTTTCCTCCTTAGTGGTCCCACTTTTTGTTCGCATAGACCTCAACAAAAGTGCTAAAATTGTTATACTACACCTTTTATCCAGAATCTATAAAAAAAAAAAAAACTATGAAAAATTGGGCTTAACCATTGTAATTTCTGTACAAATTATTTGTGGTCCACATAACTGGGGGCATGGCAGGGGTGTGTATTTTGCTTACATACTTTACAGAGAAAGATAGGTGTCCCTCTTTCTTATATCAGAAAATTGAAAGTATGCAGATGTTCTTTTATCCTTGAAGAAAGAATTTAGCTACATTGCCAGAAATTAAATTTTAAAGGACTTCAATTCTGTGAAATTTATGTAGGCCTCCACTGACCTGCTGATCTCTGGATAAAAGTGCTAGTTGCCTGTCTTCTTGTGGCTTAGTACTCTTAAGTCACTGGGCCAAATCAAGTAAGCAGCTACTCAGAGCAAAGTCAAAATTCCTGATATAGCTGCTGGCTGGGGACACTTGGTTAGAAAGTATTGTTGCTGCTGTATCATCATGACAACAAATGCACGCAGACTAAGCTGTCCACCCAAAGGAACAATAACATTGTTTGAAACCAATGTTGACAAATGCCAAAGTAACTACAACAGACACCTTTATTATGCAAAACTCCCTTCTTGTAATTGCAAGGCACTGGGAGGAAGAGTCTACGGGAGCCTTAGCATTGCATCCACAATCCATTGACAGAGTTTGCCGGCTCAAATGCAAAAAATAAAAAATAAATGCAAATTTTTTTCTTTTATTAATGTGTGTGCATTTTTTTTTTTAAATAGATGAACTATGCCTGTTAGGGTCTCGTCATTTTTTGCCCATATTATTTGTGTTTGTTACACTACTTAAAATATTTAGTTTGAATGAAAAGCAAAGTTTACTTTTTATTAAATATAGAATAAACAATGTTGGATGCTATTCTTTGTCAGTGGAAGGGTACCACCAAATTTGACCACGTCTGTGTATATGAATATATAATATAATTTATCTCAATGGCGTGTTTAGGTTGTTGCCAGCTGTAACTCTTCTTAACCCCTTGCCAACCATAGGCAAGGGGTTAAATGACGGAATTATTCTGTCACGGTCTTTCAGTTCCTTAACCGATGACCGAATAATCCCGCCATGCGGTACAATAAACGCTGGTCCGTGCATGGACCAGCGTTTATTGCGTTAATGCTGTTTATGGGTCCTTCAGGGTCTGAGGTAGACCCTGAACCGCAATTTAGGAGGTCACAGAACGGTTATCACTGCGATAGCTGATCCCAGTGATCACCGTGCTGTGACAGCTACTAAGCCGGTTTTCAGCTCACTGTGTTGTGGAGCTGGAAGCCGGCTTAGTGTATTACAAAGTGATAACAAAGTATCTCTGAGAAGAATACAGTATCTCTTTAGAATACATAGTATCAAAAGCCCCTGTAAATAAAAACTTAACACTTTAGTGCCACTCTAATTTTAAAAATGTGCAGTTTTTAACGTTTTCAAAATTTTTCAAAATTAAAAAAAGCAAAACAGTTAAAGTAAAAAAAATAAATAATTAAAAAGAGTATGTTTAATAAAAAATAAGAAAATTTAGTGCCGAGGAGGCTATTAAAGTTAGAAAACAAACATACCACATTCTAAAATTGTTTCACACTTTTGTGACCTATAACTACCAAAATAAAATTAAATCCCAGACATAAGATATACTGTACCCTATAAATCGGGGCAAATAAAATAATTTATTATGAATTACCGTATTTTTCGCTCCATAAGACGCACCTGACCATAACACGCACCTAGGTTTAGAGGAAAAAATCTGGAGGTGTGTGTGTGTGTGTGGTTGCCACAATGCCAGAGGGGCCCAGCAGATGTTACTCTTTAATAGCCTGGTATGAGTGGGAAGGTAGGGGACGCTGGTACTACATGTATTGTTTAGAGGCAGTGAAACAACTTTTTATTTACCGCCTCCACAATGCCACTGCCCGTGTTGCCTGTGTCTAACTTCTGCATACTGAGACTCCTCCCTTTCCCTGTCATGTGGCATGACACAAGAAGGTGAGAAGCCGGTCAGACAAAGAAGTTAGACAGCAGCAGCACGGGCAGTGGCATTATGGAAGAGGTAAATAACGCTGCTTCGCTGGCTCCAAAGGTAGTACAAGCGGCCCCTACCCTCTCATCGCTAATGTGAGTGATTACAGGTACACTGTCAGCCCTGCCGCCTCAGCTCGGGAGCCGCTGGACGCGTGTGGTGTGTCTGTGACAGCTGAGGCAGCAGGGCTGCTGGCGCAGGAGATTGTCGAGACCTGGGGGGAATATTCGCTCCATAAGACGCACAGACATTTTTGCCCGCCATTTGGGGGGAAAAAGTGCGTCTTATGGAGCGAAAAATACGGTACTTTCTGTTAGCTACACTAATTATGTACACATTATTATTGCCAAAACTGTGAAAAATGTGTTTTTTATATTTCTTTTCATTTTTCTGTATTTTTGAAAAAAAGTAAGAATGTATATATGCATATGTCACGTCAAATTAAAGCCCATTTTGTCCTTTAAAAAACAGTTTATAATATGTGTAGGTGCAAAGAATGAGGAAGATGGAAAATATGGATAAGCAAACACGTAGCAAAAATGGCAAAATTGCTCCAGTCCCCAGGAATTAAAACCTTTTCTGTCATTTAGGGGTTAAAATGTATTGCTCAACTGCTCCAGCACCCCTGGCAGTGTTATAGTTTCCCACAGTCCCTGTCACCTTTTTGGACAGTTTGGTCTGCAAATAAATGTGGAAAAAAATATAACCAAATATACACTGCGTGGACAGATTATTATGACCGAAAAAAACAATACCGGTGCCTCCGGTTTGCAAGACAGGCCAGCTGTAACGTTAATTGGAACACAAAAGAGGCAGCTCCCACCGGTCAGAAAGACCATCGATCTGAAAAACAAAGAACATAACAGAGCGCCTCCATAGTGTAAAGCGTAATTTATTTGTACGACACACAACTGAAATTGTACTTACAAAAAGGTCGGTGGTTGAAAACATGTAAAAGTCGATGAAATGTAAAATCTCTAGCAGTGGGAGTCTGAAGGGATGAAACACATCAGCATCGTCTGCCCCCGTGAGCGTGAAAGGTCTACGCGTTTCAGAGGCACGCCCCCTTCATCAGAACCTAAGGAAACTCTCCTATATCGTGCTCTTTTAAATTAAGAAGTGACCAATCACAAAAGTTTGTCAAAAAAGATCGCATGGCAATGTTAAGCCTATCGCCGGTATTTCAGATTTTAACTATCACCCGTCTGACGGACAAACGGCTGTTAGTAATGGAACTAGCGGGTTTAGCGGCGTGTGCGGTGGGCGTGGCGCAAACAGCTTAATCGACTTAATCGATTAACTGTTGCAGCTCTAGTTTCAAGATCTCAAGGATGTGGCTAGAATCTCTCACAAAGGAGGGTATTTCGCACACTAGCAGTTGAAGGAAAAAGTCAATACAGCTGGCCAGATTGTACGTGAGACCATCCATGGCAGCTATAATCGGTCTACCAGGAGGCAGTGATGGATTTTTGTGGACTTTAGGTATATGATAAAAATACCATACACAAGGGTAGCCAACGGTTAGAAATTGGAATTCAGATTTGGAAAGTACACCAGTGTCCTTAGCTTCCTTAAGTAAGGTATTGAGTTGCCCCTTATATTGGGCTGTGGTATCACCATCTAGTTTGGCATATGTGGAACTGTCAGACAACAATCTGTGTGCCTCTTTTACATAGTCTTTGCGAACATGAATTACCAGGCCCCCTGCCTTATCAGCTTGTTTTATCACTAAATCGTGATTTTTCCTTAGGTCTTGTAATGCTTTAGCTTCTTCAAGACTCAAGTTATGAACCTTGTGGCCTCTCTCAGAGCAAAGTTTTTTGAAATCCCTATGGACTAGTTGATAAAAGGTAATGATATGATCACCCTTAGAACCAAGGGCATAGAAGTTGGATTTGGGCCTGAAATGTGTTTGGGAAATGTCTGGGTCATAAAAATTAAGGATCTCTAGGTTGGACTCCCCACCATCCCATAATTCTCCCAAAAGGGCCAGATCGGAGTCTTCAAATATGGTTTCAACTTCTGGGCAATTATTATCCAGTGAAGGGGGGTTTTGGGCATCTTTAATAAGAAAATTGCGTAGTAGCATCAATTTTCTAGTGAACCTGTGCAAATCGAAAAATAACTCAAAATCATTAGGCCCCAAGGAGGGGGCAAAACTTAACCCTTTTTGGAGGATGGCAATCTCACTCTCCTGAAGTGAATGACTTGAAAGATTAAAAAGATTAAAAATCTTAATTGTATTAGTGGTGTTGGTTGTGGTAGCTAAAAGCTTGTTCTTCCTTTTTTGTTTAACCTGTTGTCCTGCTCTGCATCCTCTCCTTCTCTCCCGGGTATTCTTTTTATTTTCACTTTGGGTGTCCTGGGGTCCAACAAAAAATTGTTGTGATAATTACTGTCCACTACCCCCTCTAATGTATTATAGGCTGCTGAACCATTGTGTTTAGGTTCCAACCCTTTCCCATTCTACTGAACCTTCTCTTTGTCTTGTATCCAGGGGATGAGGATGACTCTGGAAAGGTGAGGACAAATCTTCAACCACAGAGTTATGTGGAAGGAGACTAGAAAGGTTTCTGTATCTGAGTTCCATAGATGACCCAGTATTGAGACTTTGAGAGAAACTGATTCTTCCTTCTAAGGGGATATCACGAGAATTCTGTGGTGGTCCTTCTTTCTGATGGGTATAGGTCTCTGACCTTTTTGCAATCCGACCCTCCAAAACCGGAGCCGGATCATGAGTATAGGGCCTCTAGATCTATGGAATTGGGAGAGCCGTTTTTAGTAATGGGGGGCCGAATGTAACCCGGAAAACGGGTTATGCGGCCTCTCTTGGCAAAGCGTCCTCGCAAACCAGTGGATTTGTGACCATAAATCTGATTAGGAGGAAATTTAACATAGGAAATGTGTGTCGGGTGATCAGGTGAGACAGGAGAAAACGGGGAGTCTGATCTGGGGTGTTAATCAAAAAAGCTGATGATCATTCAATACCTGTACATTTTTTGTATTTTCATAATCACAGTCCTGAAGGCATGAAGGTCTTTGGCATTGAAGTCATTTCATCAGATCTGGATGAGGGGGAATAGATTCAAAAGGTTATGTCGGAGGGAGGCATTTTGGATATATTCATTAAATAGCCTTTTCCCCATGGGACTAAATGAAGGGATGGAATTGGCATCGGCTTTGTGATAATGATTTTCTTTATAAGTAATTTAATTCTATTTCATCTGTTCTCTACAAATATTCTTTGCGAGTATGGCTATTCATAGACCATTTCTTGTCATGCCGTTTACACTTTTTTTGTACACATTAGCGGCTCCAGATTATTTGTGGTCGATCTTTCTAATTTTTTTTGGCCATAGTTCTCTTTAGGGTCACAGGAGGACATTTACTATGTCCTCCTGTAACCCAAAACTCAACATATAGCAGCCTATTTTCTGCTATATGCTGACGGGAAAAATCTTGACAATATTGTCGGGATCCACCCTGGCACCTGATTGACAGCTGGCTCTGCTTCTCTAGAGGCAGAGCCAGATGTGCCCACCCCCTCCCTGTCTCTTCAGTCAGCGCTGGAGGAACGGTGAGGGGAGGGGGGAATCCCTGTGGGAAGCGGTGACTGGCAGTCACTGCTCTCTGCAGGAAAAAGATTGTGAACTGAGCGATCAGCAGTATGTGATTGCTCATTCCTCAATCAATAGAGCCGACCCGTGACGGCTGCGGTGTCCTGCGTCAGTTCTAATTATGTGGATGAGTGTATTTCACTCTCAATTCTCCTTTAATACGTTGAATGTTCCCATCCAAGTATAAACCACATTTATCGGAATTATATTTTTATGATTGAGGCCTTTTAGGTCATTGCAATATGTGTTGCTCCATTCAAGCTTCTCCAGCTGTAGTCTATAAGAATATATTCATTCATTTTCTCCAGAAACAAAAGCCTAGATTAAAGTCCCAGCAATGTTTGCATAAGACCAGCCATAATTTAAGGATTTATGTCATTTGGCCCCAGCAGACTCTGCTTTGCTTCCTGATCAGTGGACGTATTTGGTGATGGATCAGCTTGAGTCACATTTAATAATTCATTTTATTGGACTTTTGGTTTGTCATTCATGCTGTATCTATTGGTTTAATGCTCCTTGCACCAGCTGTAACATTTCTAAATGTTTAAATAAATGAATGTAAAAATGGAGTCCAATAAACTTTTCTTGTATGTAAAGCTGCCAACACATCTTCGCAGCCTTCCCAACCTGCATCTAATTTAGGATCTGCTATACATACATACTGCCAGATGTATAGCATACCTAAAGCACAATGTTGTTCTCTGAGGTTACTATAACATACACTAATTCTATACACTGCTAGTTAGTAATGGGCTCAGGAGTAGAAAGTTGCAATTAAATTTGTGTACTTTGTTAGTTATTTTTGTGGATCTTATCTACGGGAGTTTTTACTGATGGATTCCTAATATTTGCTGTAAGGTTTACATTTTTCTCACATGTTAAAAAGCAAAACTCTGTTTCATATTGTAACAAATCTACAGGAGTCCTATTTTGTGCAAGACATGGGACAGGTTAGCACTTCAAAAAGCCGAAACCACACTGAGGTTGGCAGGTTCAAATGAAGCAACATAACAAGGGTCAGGCTTCTGCTTTTTAAGAAGGTATAGGAAAGTGGTAATTGAGCAGCTACCTAGCATAGGAGTAGAGTCAAGTAAGGCCCCTTGGTTTGTGCAGCTACTTCAGTTCACAATTTGAAGAGGAAGTCCTTATGATATTGTCAGTTAAAGGGTTTTCTACTAATATACCAGTTTAAAATTTACACATTAAAATCCATCTGAACCAAAAGTTTAAATCTATTTTTTAGAAAGCAGCCACAGCGTGAATAGAAATACCTGTCCCCTGGCAGCAGCTGCAGAGTAGGACCCTTACTCTCTGAGTGGAAGCAGTGGTCTCAATGCATTGGTCTGACATGCCCCCTACTGAGTCAGACCTCTAGCTCTGCAACCAGCAAAGCTTGTGCTCTCCACTGATTGGAGAGCTTTGGCTTTGACTCAGCAGGGGGCATGTAGGACCTCTGCAATGAGACCACTGTTTCCCCACAGAGAGCAAGAGTCCTTCTCTGTAGCTGCAGACAGGAGACCGGATTTTCTACTAAGGCTGTGGCTGCTCTATTAAGAAAACTAACTATAAGACTTTAGATACCGTTTGCTTTAATGCACCTGGAATGTATTTAGCAGATTTAAACTAAAAGTTGAATTGGACTTAGGCTTGTCTAATATTCCAGGAATTTGCACTAGAGTGAAGTAGATAATCACGCCACCTCTACTGCTTGTACCTTTGTACTTTTCTAAATAAACAAAGACACGTGTACACAGTTATTCATCTTAAAGCAAAAAAAATTAAACAGTAGTCTTGTACAATGTACTTGGTAATATTACATTATGAGACCAGGTACCTATAGTTATCCCAGAAGTAGTGCCAAAACCAGTTCACGGCTACAATGAGCCGAATGACCTCAAGAATGATATAATAGAGATACACAGTATTAGACAGTTTATGAAACAAGAAAAGAGAGTAACAAACAAAACTCACTCAATCCAATTATTAGGAAGAAATATACTCCTCAGTAAAAGCATTCTTATACCGTTGTACACATCATTACATTTGGGGTGCTCAATCCACACCTTCCAGGATGCTTGAAAGGTAGTGTAAGACCCATTCTTTAAGGCTATCATTCTTTCTATCAGATAACTCATCTATAACATGGTGGACCTCTGGGGGAAAGGTAGGTCTGCAGCACTTAGTGACAGTCACTTTAGCTGCTAAAAAGGTGTGAGTTACTATCGTCCTTTGAGCCTTATGAAATATGCAGTAAAGCAATTTCCACCAATGGGCATATGACATATCCTATAATTTCTGAGATCAATACAAGGAATAAGTTCCAGTACGAGCCCCTGGATATCCAGCAAACGGCACTGGAAACTGACAGCCATTTATAAGCGACACCATGCTATTTACAACTTTGATAACATCAGGGCACAGAGGAAGCCTTTTCCAGTCAGGCCTTACAATTACAAGACATAGATAGCATGGGCGGGAGGGGCTGAGCGACATCATGAGTTGTTTGGTGTCACTCATAAATGGCCGGTAGTTTCCAGTGCTGATTGCGGGACAATCAGAACGTGGAAAGAAATCAAACATAGTGCTTTGTATTTATCAGGGAATATGTGTTGGCTTTTTAATGTTCATTGAGTCATTCTTGGGTGAACTTCTACTTTAAAAATTTATTAATGCTTTAGATAAAACCCTTACTTGGAAAAAGAAACACATAATGCCCTAATTTACATAGTAGTACTTTTTTAGGTTATACATGAAATAGACTGCACAGGCAAGGAATTACAAAGAAACTAATTCTCTCCTTGGACTGGGCACTTGAAGATTGTTTTATTTATTTTTACCTTATCTTTAACTTTTAAAGGACGTAAAGATAAACAAAGTTGACATTTTGCATAGTGGAACTAACAGTAAAATAAAATCTGCATTGGTGTTCGTGCTTGGTACGTCACTGGCTATTATTATCCTGACCTTGAGGAGGCTTTAACTTCTGCAATATGCATCACTATATGTTGTGATATCACGTAGCTGGATTATAGTGTTTATTCAGCAATTCCACATACCGCAGTTTATTGGCGTCTTATGCGCATTGACATCTATAAACTGATTATTCAGATAACACTGTTCAGCATAGAAGAGTGAAAAGTAAATGATTGCAGGATTATCAGCTTGTAGATTTGCTGTAAATTAAATTACATTGCGTAGATGTAAACAGCATTTCAAATATCCTATAGCTATTGCATGGGTTTATAAGGTAGGAGGACAATTCCATGGCATGCAAATTAAAGTTTATCAAAGGTAAACCTGAGTTCTGGGTGGAGAGAGCACTGTTTTTATCACCTCCCAGATCCTTTTTTCTCATTTGCAGGAGAGACTTCCCAAATAGCATTTTAAATCTTAATCCCCTCATAGACGGCTATAATAATTGAAGCTGATCAAAGGTGCCACTTCCCCACCCCCCTGCCCAATTTTCCCCTGGCCCAGGATCGGTGTGGGCTTCAAGAAGAGAGGCAGACATCTGTTAATGATCTACCGTCCAATAAATGAAGCTGTATGCGGCGACAATATTATCACTTCCAGTTTCAGAGCTATCACTTCCCAGTCTGAGTGACCAGGGATGAAGCTGATCAAGCACGATCTCTGTTCTAATAGACTCCTAATGTCTCCTAAAGAGAACCTGTCACCTCCAAAGTGCTATCATAGGAGCCCCCTATGTGATAACAATTAAGTTGTATTATGAAAAAAATAAAGTTACATAAAATACGTTTACAACAGCCCAAATTTTATTTTTTAAAGTCCCTCGGCCCCTTTCTTGCCCCCTAACCCCTCCGTATACATACACATATGAACGCAAACATGAATTGGTGCATCTATGTATGAAAGGGTATTTGCACAACACACGTTGGTTATCTCCACGAGTGAAGTTGAAATTCTAGGACCATTATTCATAGTTAACTCTATACTGATGACCTGTAAAAGTGTCCCTTACAATTATGGGTAGTATTCTTTTCAGTTGCACATAATTTTGAAGCTTGACATATTTGGTATCTATTTACTTGGCACGACCTCATCATTTATATTTTACCAAAAAATGGGTGTTATGTGCACTAAATTTAAGTGAATTATTTTTTAATAGCAATTTGGGGTTTGATCAACAGTTGCACTTATATTACATGACATATACAATTGCAACTGCGACCATTTTATTCTACATGGTCTCTGCTTTCAGAAACTGTATACTTTTGTGGGGCTTTAAGTAATCTTCAGACCTAAAATGTGCATTGTAAAATGGCTCTGGCAGTGAAAAGATTAAACTGGCCCCAGTCACCAGCTTTAAAAAAAACACAGGTAAAGCACAGAAAGTATTTTTAGGGCTTGTTCACACCAAGTGCAGAGCAGGGCAGTTACAGAACGAATCAAAAATACATCCGATGTATTCCAATGGTATTTGGGCTCTAGTTCACACCAGAGCATTCAGTTCCAGAGCATGTGGAAAAACTGCAGCATGCCCTATTTTTCCTGCTCTGGAACGCACCAAACGCATGCAAATGCCCTGGAATGCACTGAAAGCCTATTTTAGGTCCAAACATTTAAAAAAAATTATTTGTTACAAAAAAGGCCCGGAATGCAGCAAAAATGCGGCAAATCACACTGCACTGCATGTGCAGAAACTCATGCAGATCTGGTCCGGATTTGGTGTGAACAAGCCCTAAATGTTTACTTGCAGTGTTGTTCTTCTATAAATAGTTTTTTTAAACACTTACAACATCACTCTAAAGGTGCCCATACACTGCACGATTCTCGTACGAGAATCGTGGGAAATCCCGCGATCGTACGAGAATCGTGCAGTGTATGGAAGGCGTGCAACCGTTTCTACTGTACGGTCGCATGTCTTCCGTCGAACCAGCAGGCTAGAAAACCCGCCGGGAATTGTACGATTCTCGGCGAGTTAGTGGCCTGCTGGTTTGACAACTGCAGAACGGGCCGGTGTGCGCACGCGCATACAGCCCGTTTGCAGTCATCTTGCGGAGAGTACGATCTGCCTGTCCAAGATGGGCAAATCGTACGTTTTTTTAATCACTTTACAACCATCGCAAGACTAAGGTCTTGCGATGGTTGTACAGTGTATGGCCACCTTTAACCTACTAGAAAAATTGACTAATCAATTCCCTAACACAGCCCCCTCCTTTCTTGGACATCATAGCCCTCACCTCTTCTAATTAGACACTCCATCATTGAGTGTCTAATTACTCTCCATGATGGCTTAACTCCCACCACTCCCTTCACTTCCATTCTTGAAATCAGCAAATGTGTCTGAAATCAGTTTGCAGGATGTTCGCTGCACCTATTATAAAGTCTACAAATTGTGAACTTAAATACAGCCCCATTGAAGTCTATGGGGAGCGAATCCTAAAAATCCCTTCTGGTCATTTTCAAGACTAAAAGGAAAGGAATTTCCTTTAAAAACAAATGTTTTAAACTACTGCAGAGAAGTGAAAGGATCCTCCCTTTGGATGCGACTTTTGAAGGTGATATGGGGGGGAAATAGTAATTTAACCCTTTCGCTGCCAGAGCTGTTTTTGCGTTTGCAAATCTTTGTCACATGATATTAGCGCAACTCTTTATCAAACCCAAAATTTCAATAAAAAAATAGATACCCAACATGCCAAGCTTAAAAAAGTGCCAGTGAAACGGCAAGAAAGTACAGTAACTGAAATTTTCGATAGATGATGCTTTAAAAGCCTGTACAGGTTAGCCATGAATATTAGTCCTATAATTATTGCTCTCATTCTGGCGTACGCAGCGATACCTAACATGTGGCTCAATCATTATTTTCGTATGTAGGCGCTGTTGGTTAGGTGTTTAGATGAAGCAGTGAAATCTTGAGGAATGCTGAATAAAGTTGTACTTGCTTAAAAGAACATTACATTAGAATACAGCATTATACAGCATACAGAGAGAACGTCCTGTATATCATAGATAAACGTGAGACTAACATTGCACTACACTGCCATCTACAGCTCAAAAGACATAATTACAGTCAGTAATACAATCAGTATATGTCAGTTTATGCTGTTGCATTTCCAACAGGCGCACCCAGGGTAGTATGTGCGTTTATGTGGGGATGGGGAATTTAAAAAGAATTTTAAACGTTTTTTTTATTTCATTGCTATCACATGGTCACCTTTTGCAGCCCACTGAAGCTGATCAAGCACAGATCATGCTTGATCAGCTTCTTCCCTGGCTCCTCTAGCCAGAGAATTACAGCTTGGCATCCAGAAGTGATGAAATCATCAGTGCCTGGATCACATGTTGGGCTTTACATGTGACAATATGCGTCAATAAAAAAAGACGTGCTTTTAGACACATTCCTGCGGTGTGCTGGTAATGTTTTGTTTGTTCTCTGATTCATTCGGCGCCATCTTGGGTCATTTCAGCACCCTCCTTCCTAGGGGTCGTCTGGTAAGGAGTGCGGCAGCATACACTTGTCATTTCTGGTATATGCATTAAGGAAACACTACATGTACCAAAGAGCTAGGTGGGAACATCACCTCAATGAAACAATTTGGCACGTGTGCTGGTAATGTTTTGTTTGTTCTCTGATTCATTCTGCGCCATCTTGGGTCATTTCAGCACCCTCCTTCCTGGGGGTTGTCTGTTTAAAGAGTGCGGCAGGATACACTTGTCATTTCTGGTATATGCATTAAGGAAACACTACATGTACCAAAGAGCTAGGTGGGAACATCACCTCAATGAAACAATTTGGCAGCAAAAGGTATGCACTCTTTGTCAAGGGCACGTATCAGCCACTTACTTTTTTAATTCAGGCTTATTACTACTAGATAAAAAAACAGGTGTCACATCCAAAGTTACCTAAAAGAGCCTTTTTCTAAATTGGAATGAATTCGATTGAGGCGCTACTGCTGTATTTAAGCCAAACTAAATGTAAAATTTTAAACTATCAATTACACATGCAAAACATGTGATGCCGGAATATTGTGTCACAGATGCTGTCCATGAAAATCACTTTGTAAAACCTCAATGCTAAAGGCATCTCCCAAGCATGTATTAGAAAGAGTGTTTTCCCATGTTACACTTGAAGTTGCACAAAAAAGAAGGACCCTCTACCTGCTGACTGGTAATTTATCATTTTATTTTGCATCGGTACATGTCTTCTATGGCAGTACCAAGCTCCCATGCCCTTTGACAATCCCCACCCTATTAGCCTTGAAAATGGCCAGAATTGGTCCATGCCCCATTGACTTCAATGGGGTTCAGATTAAAGTTTTAGGACAATTTGTTCGTCTTTAAGATCCATCAAGTTAAGTCTAAAATAAAAGAAGGCAGCTGAAAACAGAAGCAAAATTGCCCGGTTGTTTAGGTCTGACACTCTGAACAGACATCTCCTGTATGCAAAACTAAACTGCTTCTGGAATCTGCAACATACTTCAGCCCCAATCATTGAACTCTAAAGAATGTACCAACCCCATTACCGCTGAAGGGTGCCGTCAAAAATTTGCTGAAGGCATTAATTCTGTTTCGGGGGAAAGTTGTTTAAAAAGAATGTTTTGAAATGGGTTAATGCTTTTATTTTTATCAAATGTGTTTTCTTTTGTGCAGATGCCAATACTTCTATGTATTTTACACTATGGTAGCTAATTTCATAGATTATATATATA
>NW_017306616.1:9697-49061 GCF_000935625.1 Nanorana parkeri | reverse complement strand
AGATAGATAGATAGATAGATAGATAGATAGATAGATAGATAGATAGATAGATAGATAGATAGATAGATAGATAGATAGATAGATAGATCTATCTATATATATAATCTGTTTTGCCTGGGTGATTTGTGTTCCACTGGGAACTCCCTAAGACAGCCTGCTTTCTTCTTTTATCAGGGTGAGGTAATAAAGATAAGCAAGGGATTCCTTATGAACTGATATGCCAAGATGGCCTGACATTGTAGGAATAAGTAAGGATTGCTATTTTATAAAGCCTTATCTTTAGACACTTTCAGACTTTGCTCTAGTTTCCTCTCTTCGAGCAGACTCTCCTTCTCTTATGGCAGTGTAAGTAGTCATTTTAAGGAATGCAATGACATGCCCCTAGTAACCTGTGCTTTTTTGCCACAAGATAGGGTTCATTTTTGTAAAGATAAGCTCTCGTGTAAAGTGTAATTATAACATTACACATCACTATAGTACTAAAGGTACACTCTAGTCAAGCTAAACATTGAAGGGGGATTTTATCAAAATTGGTGCAGACAGGATCTGAAGCAGTTGCCCAAACCAATCAACCAGGTTCTATCTTCAGTTTGTTCAGTTAAGCTTTGAAAATAAAAGATAAAAGGTGATTGGTTGGCATGGGCAACTGCTCCAAATTCTGTCTGCTCCACTTTTGATAAATTCCCCTCTAAGAATCATATAGTGATTGCAGCCTGCCTGCCCAGCACTTCAAGTTGGAATCTAGACAAGATGTTTGTTTTCTGCTTTTAGGAAGAGTGGGAAAGGCTTAAATTCAATCAGGTTTTTATTGCTGTTTCCCGCATTGGGGAAAGCCACAGTCACATTTATCTTGTCACTGCAACAGAAAGTGAGTGTAAATTCAAAATGTTATGGTTGACACTCAGAGACAATTATATGGGATATCTTCCCCCTCATTTCCTGTACTGTTTTTTAAGGATCTAAGTCTCTAAAATCTCCTTGATCCAGGATAGCTATCTCCAAATACCAGTGTTGTTAAAAAAAAAACTAGTTCTTATGCTTTGGTGCTTATAGTTGGCCGCAAGGCCGGCGAAAAATGGCGGCAGGTGTTCTGTACTGATGAGTCAAAATGTGAAATATTTGGCTGTAGCAGGAGGCAGTTTGTTTGGCCCCAAATTTATTCTCCAGCAGGACAATTACCCCAAACATACAGCCAATGTCATTAAGAACTATCCTGAGCGTAAAGAAGAACAAGGAGTGCTGGAAGTGATGGTTTGGCCCCCACAGAGCCCTGATCTCAACATCATGGAGTCTGTCTGGGATTTCATGAAGAGACAGAATGAGCTGCTTACATCCACAGAAGATCTGTAGTTAGTTCTCCAAGATGTTTGGAACAACCTACCTGCTGAGTTCCTTCAAAAACTGTATGCAAGTGTACCTAGAAGAATTGATGCTTCCTTAGAGGCAAAGGGTGGTCACACCCAGGGCCGGCCTTAGGCTTTTAGCCACCCTGTCAAAAAAAGCTCTACAGCACCCCTCAGTGACCACACCCCTCGGTAACCACATGCCTTAGTGGCCACACCCATTTTCCCATTGTCCCCACCATTTAAAGACTCCCATTTTATTAAGCCCCAAAGAAACATATTAAAAAGTATGATAAAAATACAACTTTTATTCAGGTATTAAACTTGTGGGCACAATATAAGTATTCTTATTACATAAAACAACAGAAGGCAAACATGTGATTAACAATAAATGTCAAACTAAAATAGAGTCTATAAAAATAAAGTGTCAGGATGTCACACTGACCCTTTTTTCAAGTAAGTGCATCTAGAAAAGTAAAAATAAAAAACAGAGCACAAAACCTAGACTACGTTTTAAATGAATGAATTACTATATGTCCAAATATACAAAAAATTTATTCAGGCACACAATAATTTGTTTGAGAATGTGCGGTGGCCATGTGGGCCACCATCTTGGAGGCGGGGAGCATGATGTCACATGACGCCATGCATGCGAGGTGTCAGGTGAACTCACACGCCGATATAGGCGTCGTCATCTTGGTGTATACCTAGATATACCCCAAGATTGTGGCGCCCAACGCGTGCGGTGTTATATGATGTCATGCGCCTTGCCTCCAGAACACGCCAGTGGCTGAATCCAAAATAGCATAAAAATGTGTTTTATGAAACAAATGAAAACCTTTTTAGTTTTCGTTCATATCATCTGAAATTAATTTTTAGTCTTTGGACATGTCTAATAATACGTGTGTGTGTGTGTCATTTTCACTTTTTCTTTTTCTGCAGCCTCAGCACTCAATGAATGGGAAGCACTCAGTACAGAGGCTTCCCATTCATATTTACTATCAGCCGTTTCTGAATGGGGAGGAGCCTCTGTAGTGAGTGCTTTCCATTTTGTTCATTGATAAAAAATAAACTACTAACACAACATTTTTTTAAGCATTCTTACTTTACAGCATGATATCACACCTGCCTAAAACTTTTGCACAGTTCTGTATAAGGCAGATTGAGGTAAATTGATCAACCCTTTTGATTTCAGCACAGCTGCTGTGCTTGATGGATAACATTAATAACTTGGTGTTTGATCTTATTTGTTTACTGGAATTCCTCTTGAAATACAGTTAGAGTAATTACAGACTTTCATTAGAAAAGTGAAATAAAGGCATGTAATCACAGGATAGCTCTGTTTATGGATATATCTCTTCATTTATTTTATGTGTACAACATTGTGTAATTATATCATTTTATAATTGTTTTTACAGTATTCTCTACCCAGCATCTATCATTTGTCTTAGCCAAACTGACAGTTAAAACTGCTTGGAGTTTTGTTAGTATGTGTCATTCTTTTTGTATTTAGTTTTTGGTGTATTATAAGAAATTATATAGTCCTTAGTAAAATAGTAAGCATATTAAGTTTCACCTCCAAACTTGTTTACCTTTTCTAAATATGCTTATTCGAATCTGATTCCAGCTATGTTGGCAGGTTGGCAAGAATTTAAAACAAAAATCATACATGTGGGAATGCGTAAAGGAAGCAGTGCAAAATGTGGATGTGGCAAAAGCATAGATGTCTTTTAACTAGGGCATGGCTGAAGAGGACCTTTAATAATAATACATTGGATATTGAAGAGATCTGGAGAGAGGCAGCAATTAGGATGAAGAAAGAGAATGCAGCAATACAAGGGGGAAAAGCCCCTGTCCAGACCAGATAGTGCAAAATTTGAAACATGGGTCTAGATCAGAGGTAAGCAAACTTTGGCCCTCTAGCTGTGGTGAAATTACAAATCCCATCATGCATTTGCCTCTGGAAACCATGTCTATGGCTGTCAGAGACTTGCAATGCCTAAGGGATTTGTAGCTTCACCACAACTGGACGGCCGAAGTTTGGCTACCCCTGGTCTAGATGGTATTTGGACTGGAATTAGACAGCAGTGGTTTGGGGGACTGGCACCTGGCAGCATGAAAATGTTGGTAGCATTGATTCTATGACACCTCAGACAACACAGTCCAGCAATGGCACGGGTACTGCAGTGAGCTTGCCAGAAATCCAGTGAACTTGTGAGTTCCTGTGCATGCTGCAGTGTTGTCTCAAGCAGTGTTTACCTTTGTGAACTACAAAATGCCTTTCTCCTATATTACGTAGACGAGGGGGGTGTTTTGCAGTACTAACACACTTCCTGTCCCAGGGTTGCAATGCAGCTTCCTCCATAGATACAGTACAATGAGCAAGTGTTGTCACCCTAGTACAGAAATAATGTTGTTGCCAGGATTACCAGCTCGAAATAAAGTAACAAAAGCCTGACAAATGATACGAATGCAGCCACCACATCTAAGGACTGGTACAATATAATATATTACATTTTTGCTCCTGGATTTAGATACACTTTAAAGTGTACCTGTTGGATTCACTTTAGTGTACTGTAAATAGCAGTTACCCCAGGGGTTCTGCATGCCACCTTTGATCCCCTATAATAGAAATAGGGACCAGCTTCTGTGGTTACTGGCTCTTGCCCTTCCTTCCCCAATGTATGCACCCTTCTGTTGGCCCATACCTGTGATAGACAATCACACTAACCAATCATAAGGCACATAAGATGAGAGGGGACCTGGTATTCACAGATGGTACTTTACAGAACTTTTACAACAACTGACTGTAAGTACAGGTATTTAAAACAATGTTAGGGCTTGTACTATTGCAAACAAATTGTAACAGTGAAACATGCAGCCTGGGGGGATTTCTGCCCCGGGCGCCCATAACTCTGGTTACGCCACTGGCGCAAACTAAACTAAGGTAAACAGACTGCAGCCTGCAACAAGCCCTAAGACTTGTCAAACTCTCTATAGGTAATTGTGCATATTTCATTGTGCTTTTTTTGAAGTATAGCACATTTTTGTGACTGTACTACAGGTTATGGGTATGGACTGTATTTTGTACTGTATTTTGTACTGGCCTCATTACTGCCTTAGTGTCCCACTGGGGAATATCAATGTTTTGATGATCATGAGGCATATCATAAGACAGATCATTTACTACATGGTCTTCATAAGCGTGAAGCTTGTCAAATAATTATATTTCTCTTTTTAACTGTATAATTTGGTATTAATGTTTTTGTGTGCTGCCTTTATTTCTAGTAAGGTTAGTACTTCTATAAGAAAAAGTGTTCCCGGAGTGATGATTTGGTTTATTTGTTTATACCATTTCTGGATTAATGCTTTGTTAAAGACCAACTTAAATTGAGTATTCGCCCTCCGAGCACCCCACAAGGCACTGTGCACTGCCACAGGTCAGGTGCAAGACTTTGCCCAATCAGGGCACGGTACTCTGTAAGAGCCATGATTGCCATGCTTGGGCAAAGTCATTATGACTGCTTAATCATTTGCCCAATCATGGCACCCCCTCAGATGGCGTACAACTGTAAACAGTTGGGCGGAGCTAGCTAGCTGTCACCGCTAGCTCCGCCCAATTGTTTATATTTTGCCGGCATCTGTCAGAATGCCATTCTGCGGCGTTAATTTGTCGCGAGCGGACAGGCCGGCGGGCGTCATTTTTATAGGTGGCACCCCACACTTTTTTTTTAAATGGGGTCCCTCCTAACTTTCCCTAAACGGTCTGGAATTTGTTGGGTGGGGGAACTGCACGTTTTTGTTTTTTGTTTTTTTCGTTTGGATGGGAAGGGGGTTTAACACTGCGGATGTCAACTGGTTAAAATCACTGCTCCTTTAAAAACTGTATTTTTAAAAAGTGTTTTTTGCATTGATATCCCCCAGGGCAGTACCAGAATCTCATACCTTTTCATGGCCAATTACTTGCATATAAGGCTTCAAAATGGGGACAGTTGATTTTCAAAGTTCTAGCCCCATAGACTTGCATTGAGTTCGAGTTCGAATTCAAACTTTTTTCATGTTCTAAAGTTCGAATATGAACGAACAGGGGGGTGTTTAGCCAATCACTACCTGTGACACCCATTCAAGAAATTGCCTTTCTAACCCTTCACTCTGGTAATAACATAAATTGGGCTTTAAAGATCACAAGAGTTCAAATGGTTATTCAAGGGAATTTTTCTTGCCATAGGGTTAGCTTATTAAAGAAAATGATAGGGTACTTTAGTGTGCACATATTTTAGTTAAAATATTCAATGTTAATTTTAAAGTAATGTTTAAGGTGGCTTTTACATCTTTACATGCTTCCAGTGCCATGTTTAATTACTGTATTAAACAACTCTTTTATTTGCCAATATTTTCAGAAACTTATGCCAAATATGAACTAATCAACTTACAAACAACTTAGAAACTCCTCCCATTCTGTCCCAGAGACCTAGTTATTCCCCATTGGATGCTGCAATCACACCCTGCATGTGAAGACACATCTGCCCTTCTTGCGTCAGTCATGTGTCACTGATCTCAGCTGTCAGAATTGTTGGGTCGAAAGAGAGACAGTATGTATGCATATTTGGCAGTAGGGATAAGTATATTTCAAACTGCGGATGGAGCAGGTTTACATGTTAAGAGAATGGAAAGTTTTATTTTAAATATAAAGATTTGAAAATTAGCCTCTATTTTTTTTTACTGCAGCCACTCAAAATCTTTGATTAACCACTGCTGAGAATAAGATTTCAGTCCCATAGCGAGTGCATAGTTTTTAGAAAGCCAGACATGGCTGAGACTTAAACAACAAAGTAGTAAAGTGCAGCCATTGTGATACAAAGCAGGAATCAGACCTCTATATAGATCACATTTAACATAACAACTGGGTCTGATGTAATTACTAATATCTTAGTAATTACATCAGACCAACATTTCTCAAAATGTATACACCAGAGAAACCCTTGCAATTTCACTTCAAGGTCTTGAGCAGTTCCTTCTAAAATGTAGAATACCTACAGCTTACCGTACATCAGTAAGAGGTAGATATAATAATAAATGAATAAACAATATTGCATACCTAGAGAGGCACCCATAGGCGTGTGCCTGGGCACACCCTAATTACCCCAAGAATAACACCGAAACCACAACAGCGGCCGCTGGGTTTTTAGTCACTAAGTCAGTGGAGATATCACAAAGATCTCTCTGTGACTGACTCAGCGATACAGAGCGCAGCAGCACTTGCCACTTACATTCCTCACATAATAGCCGCAGTCCTCCGTGCCTGGGAATCCTGCACGGCCACTCAAGATGGGGCGGACGCATGTGCGGTAGAGATCTACAGTGGGGAGAAGAGGAGAGACACAGTGGGCCTGAATTCAGCCAGCTGGTAATGTGCATATTGGACAGACACTATTGGACAGGAAGAGACAGGAGTCTGCGCTGGAACAGAGGCCGGTGCCAGCACTGGAGGGATTGCTGAATAAAAGTGGAAGGAAGAAGATGATCGGATCAAGAGGCATCATTTAAGGCAAGTCCTTAAAGCAGCATGGGGGAGGAAAAAATGTGTGACTTTAATGTCACTTCAAGGAATAATCATTTGAAAGTTAGAAGGAAAAAAAATAATGATGGCTAGAAAATATAAACAGACAGGTCCCCTTAAACATTATGGTTAGTTTGGTGCTCCCTTATATTTGCTGTCAGTGGAGAAGGGCCCCTTTACACTGGTGGCCAGTAGAGAAGTGCCCCCTTACATAAGTGGTGAGTGGAAAAGGTACCCCCGTGCATTTTTGGTCAGTGAGAGAAACAATATACCTACATTGGTGGTCAGTGAAAACAATGCACCGTTACAATGGAAGTTGGTAAAAATGAATCAGTACATTGGTGGACAGTGGAAATTGTGCCATGCTTACAGACATCTATAAAGGTCATTTGTGTTGGTGGTTACTTACCTGAGAAACCCAGACATTCACAATCAAAACCCTGATCAGCACCTTTCAAAATCTAGCAGCATTAGTATGCATTTGGTAAATGTTTATGGTCCGTTCATATTAGTTCTCAGCAGCCTGGGGGAGTTTTTTGATCCCCTGCCAAGCAGGAAATGTTTATTTAAAGAGTAAATTATGTCATAACACAAGAGTTTGAATATTGGTAGTTTGTTGTTTTAGTGTTTGGCTACTGTACACTTGTTGAGATCCAGCTGTCTTTTTAAAGACATGGATTCCTTTCCTATCATATTTATTTATGTAGCTGAGGTAGTCCTACAGCTCTTGATATGACATATCAACATGTATGAGCTCACCTACATAAAGTAAATAGCTCACCATGCAGGAAAATGGCCTCATGGTGCATTGTGGAACAGTTCATCATAGAAAACATTTTTCAGTGGATAGAAAGACAAGTCAGTGTCTGCACATACTATGTACAATGGGAAAAGAAATGTCACCTGGCATACTATTCATGCTCAGAAATGTAGCTATGCTGTGACATAAATTTGCAAAGAAGTTCTGATTCACATGTGACTCTTCATTCTCATGTCCACATAAGCCCAGTGTGTTGAATATCCAGACTGCATTGGCCTGGCATACAATGTTGAAAGGAATCCTGATAGGCAAGTAAATCAATTTTATGAATTCACATTCAAAACTAATTTTTTATTTCCACAAACTTATGAAAATGTAAAATAGCTGATGTGTGATCTGTACCAAGAAAGCATACAACATATAAATTGACTTAAAGGTTAAGCATAAATATTATTCTTTTTTTTCTGTCAAAGATGTACACAGCAAAAATGAGAATGTATTGTGTACATATTACTTCAATAGGAAAAAGATAAACCACATATTTAATATGTTGCCTGGTAGTCCCAAATGACATGAACATATAAAATACCATCAATAGAACCAATGTGTGGAAGAAAGAAGAAAAGGTGCAGACAATTCAGCAAACTACAAAGTAGTAATATATTTTTGATTTTGTTTCTAGATGTAATCAATTGATAGAAGTACACACTTCTATCTATGGCCCCTGTGTGTGTTTTTAAGTAGCCACCGCTCCAAGCTTGCTCCCATGATCGACTACAATCTCACGTTTCCTTTACTAATTTGTATTGAGATTGTAGTCCATCAGGGGAGCGAGTTTAGAGCATAAAAACACAAAGGGACCATGGGAAACAGAAATACTTTAGCAAACGAATTGCCCTCTTTTAGGGTCACAGCGCTTTTTGTGCATTTTGAATTTTTTTTTCGTTTTTGTGGGACATTTTAGATGTACTTAGATGTATTTTTTTGCTTTGGTACATTTTTTTCATGCACTAAAAGCAGATATAAACCCAATACTGACCAAAATTGCAATTCCATAACATTAAAAGACCTGTAATGTCTGATTTTGTTAGTAGGCATTTAACCACTTTTTAATTTCCTCACTGTGAGATGGCTGGAGTGCTGGGTGTTGAGAGTTTGTAAGATCTTGCTCATCCTGAAGTTCCACTTTAAAACATGGAAAAATAGACAGCTATGCAAAATATGTTTTTTACATTGTACTCACACATACACTTTAAAAGACAATGGACAGGGTAGTCCTGTTTAAGCAGGAAACTAGTTAGGCATGGATGTATGGTAGTGTTCTCCACTTGTGTCAGCCACATATGGTGTATACTGTGTAGTATATACTGTCCAACATATATGTGCATCTTGTGAAGATGATCTACATTTTTGGTCCCTTTATTCTAAACACCTATGTTTTCCCAGGCAACATGTTGTCCTAGAAATTAAGTTGGCACCACTTCACACGCAATCTAGGACGTGCCTTCCGCATGAAATAAAAGATGACAAGCTCAGGAGATATCTCTGGTGCTCTGCTGTGTGTCACCTGCACAAGCCATCTACACCTCATCTCATAAACATCAGTGACAAGCAAAGAGGAATCTGTGAGCAGAGCTGATGCCTAATGTCAAATATCACTGTGTGTTTGGAGAAGCCGTAAAACCATTCAGCTACTTGTACATAGCTGGCAGATGAAAGAACCTGTTTTATAAATATATCACAAAAATATAGCTATAAGTCTGTATATTTAATAACACATTTCTAGGGCTGCAACAACTAATCGTCATAATCGATTATAATCGATGATTGAAAAAGTTGTCAACTTTTTCAATCATCGATTAATTGGCTCCTGATTGGTTGGCCCTGTTCACGGCTCCACACACGCTGCGCGCCACACCTCCTCCCCACCTCACGATCGCCGCTTCTGGACTCGCCCGCACCCACGCGCCTTGCCGAATACCACTAGCTATAGAGGACTACAACACCCAGCAATAGTACATTATACAGCAATGCAGAATACCACCAGCTATAGAGGACTACAACACCCAGCAATAGTACATTATACAGCGCAATGCAGAATACCGCCAGCTATAATGTACTATTGCTGAGTTTTGTACTCCTCTATAGCCAGTGCCATTCTGCATTCATTGCTGTATAATTTTACACTTTTCATTTCACTATATTGCACAGCACACTTTTTTTTCTTTTTTTCTTCCATCGCTCCAAGCTTCCTCCTGTGATGGCCTGCAATCTCAATACAAACTAGTAGTCCATCACTGGAGCCATTTTAAAAAATGTATTTTATTTAATTTTTTATCCGATTAACCGATTAATCGAACGTAATAATCGGCTAACTAATCGATTTTGAAAATAATCGTTAGCTGCAGCTGTGCACATTTCCAATGAATTATGGTGTGCACACATATTGGCTTATTTACTACGGTGGAGCCAACAGCCTCAACTAATAACACTCAATCAAATTTCATGTTTCATGAGTTCACTCAGCAAGAGTGAGTTTGAAGGCAAACAGCTCCTTTTTGCTCTCTTAAAAAATAGTGCTCTGTGAATCCTGTGTCATAGTGTATATGTCCTGTGTATATGTAAAAATCTTTTCCATAAGGAGTTAGGGTAGGGTAGGTTGTTTTTTTTTTACCTGGAGGTAGGCTTAAAATAAATAAATTCACCCAATACCATTATTGTTATTACTATTGTTTTTCACTAAAATTACTACTTTTTTCATATCAAAAATGCAAATTCTTATGGATATAGTCATTTTCTTATGGCTGTCCATTTTGTTACCTATCTACTGTCCATGCTGTGCTGGCAGGACAATCCGAAGGAATTCACCAGAGGCTGAAGGATGGGACTGGTGTTCTGAAAGTGTTTTATGAAGATAAAAATTCTGATGAAGGTCAGTAACTTGATAAATGCATAATATACAGTAAGGGCCCTTTATCAATGAATTACTGATTGCGTGTTTCTATGCCGATTAGGCCCCGATCACATTGAGTGATTCGCAAATCGCGCGTTTGTCACGCGATTTGCATTTTGCGCGATATCACGCGATTTGTCGCGCGATATCGCGCAAATGCTTGCATCAAATGCCTTTTGAATCGCGGCAAAATCCGCTCCAAAAAGGGTCCTGCTGTAGCGACACACGACCCACGACAGCAGGACCCTTTGCCCCATTGCAAAGCATTGAAGAGCGATATCGCGCGGTAAATAGCTGCGATATCGCGGGAATTACCATGCGATAAATCGCTCAATGTGAACGGGGCCTTAAAGCAAACCTGAAACACATTTTAAACTCAATATACCTCCTAACCTGCAAAAAAAGACCTATGTAATCATTTCCTGTCGCTAGCTTCACAAGCTGCACCAGAATGTCACATGGGTTGCCAATGGATGAAGTTGAGGCAGAGAAGAGAAACACTACCTAAGCATAGATTAAATAGAAAAACCCATGTGATCCCTTGCCATGGTTGCATGCAGTCTAGGGTTGCTCATAGGTAACTATTTATTAAAAAGTTGTTATTAGCAAATCAATTAGAAGACAGCAGGGGAAGAGATAAGGGATAGGAATATGATCAGACTCGTAACAGACCTTAGCACCTCTTTAACAAGCTTTTCTCTGTCTTAATCCTTATACCGATGCTTTCATTCTTGCTGTCATTTCTTTAAGCAACACTAATGTTTCTCTTGATCTCTCGAACTTGTCAAAAGTACCCCTAGGGTTACATGTACCACTGCTTGATAAACTTGACTCTGTGCTACTAGATTGTCACTAGCAATGCTCAAACCTGACACCTAGCTACTGAAATTCGGGCAGCGTAAGGCTAACTTTATAGAATGCACTTCACTGCTCAATGAAACGAACATTTCAGTGCAGTAACATGTTGAATGAGGATTCCAAAAGTATCAAAAACAATTCAAGTACTTTGTTGTTATACTGATATACTATTGTGAAATGGAGTCTTGCACTGCGTGTTCAACAATATGTGTAGAAAGAAGATTTCCCAACATAGTTTAAAAGTGATAATGGGCAGGGATGAAAGCTCAAATAACTGCTTCTCATATCACTCTTCTTTTCCTGTTCCCATTGCAAGTCCTTGGGAAATCCTCTATCTACTGTTATGCTAAGAGATAAGAATCAACATTAACATGTTTTGCTTATTTTTTTTCTTCTGAAGAATTTCAAGCCAAACTACTAAATAAAACTTGGCTAATATGTTATTTTATTATATGTCTCTCTCTGGAGCTACTGAATATTTGTCACTTTGTGTTAGTGCTTTACAGCATGCTTCTGGGTTTTATCCTGAAGTCACATGTAGGTTAACCATTTTGAAGACATGTAACAATTCTCAGTCATTAGTTTGGTACAGGTCAAAATTCTGCTATTCTGCATATACATGGAATGAGCATTATGCTAAAGATTGTCAGCGTAAACAAATCTAGGAAGTTAATAAAGGGAATTCACATATTTTTGTACTGTGTGGTAGAAAAGTGTTTAAACACGTTTTCTTTTATTCTGGACCCCCTTTTCAGCTTTATAATGTAAGGTGATACACAGCCAGTTATGTTATATCCATATATAACAATATTTCCCAAAAGAGGGAAAACCCCCAGGGTACAGCAGGTTACCGCCCCATCGCACTTTTAAAGTTTGACTTTAATATTTTAAGCAAATTAATTACTAATAGGATGTATGCTCTCCTTTTATAATACATAAAGATCATAATGTATAGGCAACTAGGGGACAACACCAGACGTATAGCGGACTTAGTAGATTCCATAAACAAAACAAATGCAGATGAACTTTTACTGAGTCTAGGAACTGAAATAGTGTTTGATCAATTATGCTGGCCCTTATGTTTTACACATTATAATCTGTAGGAATCAGAGGTTCCTTTCTCTTCTTTTCTCTGTTGGCAACCAAACTTCTGCACTCCTCTTCTCGATCATCATACAAAATGGCACCAGAGGGTTGTGCCCTATGTCCCCACTCCAATAGACAAATACCACCTAGCCACCCAAAGTTAACAATTACATAATTCCTCTTATTCCCGAGTAACCTCACACATAGCTAAATTCGAGATGGCTTGTGCGCTATTTAAACTAGGCCAGTTGGACAACCCTTTAACTAGAAGATTTCTTACCTTCTCTGCCTTTTAGAAAAATATTGGAATTCCACATCCAGCTTTTTACAGCTTCCTCCAAATTTTATACTATGCTAGTACACTAATAAAAATATTTTACTTTTGGTAAACCCATCCCCTTTGAAAGTATTTGTAATGACGAACCCTCTGAAAAGGGTCTTATCTCTGAATGTATTGAACACGTATTACTAATATCTATTTAATAAACATTGATATATGACAAAATGGGATGAAAACTACCATCACTTATGTGGATTAGACCCTAGATTAATGCAGATACCAGCTGCACACCATACTACGCTGTAACCATGAGCAGGATGGTGATAGTAGTGGCAACAGTGGATGGCACCATGTTAGATTCCAAGGAAAAAGAAGATAAGTCACCAGCACTCAGTTGTTGAAGATGCAAACATAATTTGTTTATTATGAATACGTCACACAGATCATAATACCAACAGAGCTATATAAAGGTGACACAGTAATGTCACTGTGTCACCTTGAGGAAGGGACCCTACATGGCCCCGATCATTGGCATTATGACCTATGTTTTTCATAATAAACCATATTATGTTTGCTTCTTAAACGAGTGCTGGTGACTTATCTTCTTTTTCCTTGGAATCTTATGGACCCAGCCCGTAAATGCTACAGTTGCACCACTCAAAAGGAAAATGTGTATAGAGTTCCCATACATTGGTACTATATGCCCAAACCTTATACTCTAACCATCCATAAGCATCTATGCTGGAGGTGAAAAACTCATGAAGACTCCCTATTCCACATTTTCTGGACCTGCCCAATCACCTCATACTACTGGCAAGTTAATACATTGCTTTCCAAAACATTTGCACATAGTACTGTATATATAAAAGAGTTACCTGGTTCTCTGTCCCGGGAGATCTCAGGCCTCCTCATGGCAGGAAGACACATCTGCAGAGCTACTTAGTCCGATGAGAAGGGTCGCTGGGGCTGGGAGAGCCACACACAGCCTGTATGGGCCTCAAGCACAGAGAGTCCAGACAGTCCGCACAGAGATTCCATACACTCAGCATATATGACCAATCTATATATGCACCCAAGTGCCTCTAGGCCCCTCTCTTCATGATGATTCTCTGATTCCCCTAGACCTCTGACTTTATATACAGTTTACTGCTATTCACTAACACTGAAAGGATTTCTGATTTGCTGATCTGACGATCTCTTTGATGTTACATCAATTAAAATAATCAGTCGTGTACATCCTCTATCTATCTAGTGGCAGTTAGCTAAAAATGTTTCTTTCGACTAAAACTCTATACAGCTGTTTCCATTGCGTACAGTCAACACCACCCTGAAAACAGTTTAATCAGAAGCCCAACTGGTCAGCAAGTTTTTCACAATAAAAACCTGGTTAGCATCAGCCTGAAGTGTGTTACCTTCAACACATAAGCATGCATTCACCCCAAATAAATCTTGCAGACATACATTCAATTATTCAAATACCTCATAACTAACAACATAGTGTTGTATGCTTTTCTATATGCAATGCCTGTTTGAAACCGGCCTTATCTCTCCACCCTCAGGCTTAAAATCAGGATGCTTTCCTGCCCAAAATGGAACCCACAGTTGCAAATACATACAGCCTATTGGTGTCATGCTGTGCCTTATCAACTATCTGGCAACAGTCTTTAGAGATTCTATATTCTCTTTAAAGATGCTCAGTCCTCTGGGCTACCATCCCAAAGTCTAATCTGCTCATTTGTATCACCTGCATTAAGCAGTGCTAACAGTTTCATATGCAATTAGGATAAAGTGCCCCCACCTCACAGTGATGCAGTCAGCTGGGCTATTGTAAAGTGCATCTGTCTTTCCATTGTTGTTCAGGTTAGTCAGCTGACTTACTGTATGTCTGTCCATACAGAAATAAAAGTAATTAAAAAAATACAAATGGAGAAACAACCAATTTCAGTTTACTTTTTTTTATTTTTGTGGCAATACCCTAATGCTGTATTGTTATGCCTTCTTCTTGCATTTCTGTGGCTGTGTAAGCCTGATGCAGCTTGTTTGTCTACTCTTGTTATCCCAAATAATGCAATCTTTGATTGCTCAATTTAATGTACAGCCATACATTTTATAGCTTGTCAAGAATAGACAAGATTCTAGCAATTATAAAGTATGTGAATCTGGCCTTGTTTTTAATAGCTGGCTGAGAAAACAGCATCAGCTATGTGTATGGTGGGCGTTTGGTGGGCAGGATTCTGTGTACAATAACCCAAAATAATAAGTTAACAATCTGCTCATAGGAAATGTTCTGCTATGTTATCACATGCAGGCATCAGATGGCAGCTTTAAAAGGTCACAGCTAATATTTTAAATCCCCTTTATCTCTGTGCTCTATCCCTAAACAACAAAATACTAAATCTAGCCATTGCACTTAATATCAACAAACTGATCTCAAAGGCTGTAATTAAGGCTAATTAAATAGCAGAGCGCTTAAGACCTAAAGCTACCTGTAGGAACAAAACTGTAATGTTTCTTTTAAATATTTAAATATTCCTATTGAATATATAAACAAATGTGCATTATAACAATGTGTATAAAAACCATGAAAAAAAAAACATTCTCGTGTAAAAAAAACCACACTCTTTACAATGTTTATCAATAAATGGTACAACAAATCGGTGGAAAAAATAGTTTTGTGCACAAAGTGAGTAACCCACATCAACTTCTAGAGAAACAAAATGAAATAAGTCTATAAACGTTAACAAAGTCAAGTCCTCCATGTGTATGATAACACCATCCAAAAGCTTTTTTTATTTGTAATAGGAAGTTGTATTTATAGCTTTTCCTAAATGTTTTAACTTTTTACACTAAAATATTATATGTCAAAAATGTATAATATAGGCCACAATGAACGTAAAGTGTATGTAAACCCTAACAATGAACTTCTCTTATTTGCTCCCTTTTGGTCTCTTAAATATACAATTGAAATTATTTTTTTGTAATATCTGTCTGATAAGTGCAAAAAATACCTGTTGATTTTGCCAGAAATTGTGTGAGCTCATAACTTCTTGGTGTGTCTTCTTGTCCAGGAGGAGTTAAGGAGATGAGCAGGTGGAGGAGATAAGGAGACATCTGTGTTCTTTAAAATGCGTCAGAACTGGAGTAGGCAGGGCTGACATCACATGCTTTGGAATTACAATTTTTCACAACTGGAGCAGGCAAAATCTGGAGCATTTGTCCATGGCAACTAATTAGATTCTCTCTTTCATTCTCAAATCTTAACTGAACAAACTGAAGAGAGAAGCTGATTGATTGCCCTGGGCAACTGCTCCAGTTTTCATAAATTTCCTTTACTGTGTTTTTATGTCAAAGAGCAAGGTAGGAACACACTATATTTCTAGTACATTGGCTATTTTTCTGTACTGTGTAGAGTGTTTAAGGGGATAAAACTTGTGGAAACGTGTATGTATTGCAGAGATGGGGGTTTTTGTTGTTGTTTTTGTTTTGCCTTGACATACCCTTTAAGGAACACCTGGGGAAATTACACACTTTAAAATGTGTGTAGGTATTGTAGCTGCTATTTTGGGGTTTTTTTCTTTTAAGAGAGGGTTATGATGTGCAAGACGGTTAGGGGCTTTGCTAGGCAATTCAAAGTCCCATTGCAAGTAAATAAAAAATAATTTATGGAAAGAAATCATACAATACTGTAGACACCTAGATTTCCCTTTGAAGAATTAATGTGCAATATATGTGCATTAAACAGGGTACAAATGGGCACTGTTGGTTTTGTGTACATTGTGTGTTTGTGGGTGCTTGGCGAGTGGTTCTGATGCCAGCTAGTCCAAAAATGTGTGTAGGCTCTGTTGACATGTCATGGTTGCTAATTTTATATTATGGCTCCTCCTTGTAGGCCTCCCCTTGTTTGAAAAACTATCCAGCTACAGGCAAGATACAAGCTGTACAACATACTGTTTCAGATGCTCTTCTGCATGCAACTCATTGTGAATGAGAGAAGTCTATACTTTGTAATTCCTGTTGAATTGTTAGCAGTCCAAGGTCTCCTGTAGGTCAAACATACATTTGTTCAGTTTTGGAATGTTAAATGTTCCCCTGTTATGTCATCTCAAACTGATCTACATGATTGTATTCCATGTGTTCTGGGCTCATGAAGCATCTTTTATGTTTAGCATGTGCTGTACAGTTTACTGATCTGACTAGCCAGCCCACGCCTAAACAGCTGAGAGTGTATCTATGGGAAGGCACTTACCTCATTGTTCCAAGATTGTGATTCACCATCAATGACCTGCAGGTCAAGAAACTTAAGAAATAATAATAAAAATGTTACCATGACAGTTAGTTACTTTAGCAGGCTTTGTTGGAGTACTAAATACAATACAATGCTTCCTCAGAGTTATGTAAAAACGTTTCTTTTATTTCTGTTATTGGATAAAATGTGTTTTTTAGGCGTAAAAAAAAATACCTTATCCACTGGGTATTTTGGACATTACAGTGTCTTCTAACTCAGCACTCCCACCTGTGGGTAGCATTGTTTGACCTCCTAAGTCTTTATAGCAAGGGGTTATAAACCATTTGAATGTTGTTCGATTAAAATTGTTCGATTTTCTAATATATAATGGAGTCAAATTAATATTCCTTTTTGACTGCAGTGATATAAAAAAAAAATCAAAGGAGCAGAATGGAAATTTCTTCTCGAACTAACAAAATTCTAACAGTGATGTGGTTTTCATTGGACCAACTCCATTCCAAAATCAAAACCAAACAAAATTTCGAATGACATTCTGCAAGTTTCTGACGGCATTATTATATGTTCTGACAAGATTTTTTGTATTAACGTTTATATGAAAATCTACTAGTTTATGGCCAGCTTTAGTAATTATGAGCAAATAGTATTTCAATTCAGGCAAGTTTGAAAATTGCAGTTTTTGCCAGAGAATCATATAACTCATGAGTCTTGAATTACATGTCAGACAGACTGACATGCATATATTCTGGTTAATTTAAAAAAGGTGTAAAACACTGATTATGACCGTGCTTGGGTTAAAAAAATGTATAGAAAGCAGCACCTACAAAAGTGAAGGCGTAATACTCCAGGGACCACATTGCACTGCAGGGGACGCGGACATCCAACACTAATGGAAGTTTGTTTCAGTTTTCGGTAGATGATAAGAGAGTTAAATCTTCTGACAGTTTCATTTATCAAGGACGCTTGGTGGCAAGATCTATTTGGTTGAGGTCCCAGCCCTTTACCCCTGCCCCGCCCACAAGAGCTAGGTCCCACTCTTCTTGTTGGATATTTAGTTTATTTTATACTTTGGGGAATGTTTATAGAACAGGTGTATGGCCAGCTTTAGATTCCTCACCAGTCAAGTCTAGTTCACTAGCCAGGGTGTTCACTTCAAGCAGCATCTTGCTTCTTCTTGTAGGAAAGCATTGGTGTTGTCCCTAAACTTAGACATGGAGCATCCGGTGTTTACCCTGAGAGATTAATCACAGGGGAGTGTTGCAGTTGCTCCATTTTAAAATACAATACATGATGCTGAAAGAGCAATGTGGGTGGCAAATTGTGTTCTATATGTAATTATCCTGTTGTGCAGAAAGCGGCTTCCCATTCATCCGATGACAGTTAACCTACTCAATGCTTGCAAACCATAGAACACTTTGCTCTAATAGAACAAACTACTCTAACCTTTTCTT
This sequence comes from Nanorana parkeri, assembly GCF_000935625.1. Lineage (NCBI taxonomy): Eukaryota > Metazoa > Chordata > Amphibia > Anura > Dicroglossidae > Nanorana > Nanorana parkeri. The sequence continues at coordinate 30,527 of NW_017306616.1, read as the reverse complement.
TCAATTTTAAAACATTTTATTTGTGTTCTCTCATTTCCTAGTCAGATTTTGTATATTACACTTTAGAAAAAGACCTTATTCTGTTATACAGGTTGTTTGTAGAACATTTGAAGAACATTCACTTAAAGGGTCAGTCCACTCAAATCTAACATTTCAGTTTCTGGCAGAGGCTGGAGAGTTACACCACGTAACAGTTTTTATTTTATTAATGTTATGTAGTTTTATTTATTAAAAACTGATACATTTATAAAGGCATGTACATATAAGTCCAAATAAAGTAAAACAACATGTTCCTGTGACCTCTCTGGCCAGGTACATTCAAGTGAAACTAAACGCTACTCACCTCCCCTCCAGCAATGCAACATCTGCCAGCTCCTTTGACAGCGCCAACATCTTCTCCCCAGCTCCTTCTGAGTTTGAGATTTTTCGGCCATCTTGAGTGGCCAGGCCAGGATGATGTAACTTTAACAAATACGCACAGCAATTAAGTCATCCCCGCATCAAGGCCTGCCAAATATGTACATCCTGAATACTGTACATTTGGAAGCATCTGCTGAGGAGGAGGGTAAGAAGACTTTATTGTTAAAGATATCTCCTTTGCAAAAAATATCCTTCCTCCTTGCTTCTATTCAGGGCAAAGTTCCGCTTTAAGAGGGTGCAGTCTTAGTGCCAAGTCTTTCAAGAGTGATTATTCTCGTTAGTTGTTTTCTTGACTGGCTCCTGTATGACACCTGTGCTGGTGCATCTGCATCTTGAATATAAAGCTGGCCATACACTGCTCGAATTCAAGCTGGGTGGTTCTGTCGGCACTGCTCGACATAAGTTTTCAATCAACTTTTGTCTAAGGATGCTGGTGGAAAATTGTCAGCCAAACCATGAAACAACCAGTCAGATGCATTCCATGGGTTCCACTGGCTGCTGAATACAGTAGCCAGCAGGGGGAATTCCTCCATCCGCGCAGTTTAGTGTGAATGAGGGAATCTAAAGGTGTATTTATAACTTAATTTACCAAAGTAATCCTGATTAGGGGAGAGTCCTGATCTTTCCTATATTGTTCAAGCACAAGTGGGGCATGCTAAACTTTACTAGCATTGAAATGTCTTGCAACATTTGTAAAACTAGAGGGGGCAACTATCTTTAAGTGTATAGGAAGCAAAGAACCTTGTAAAAAAATACTGGGAGGTAGAGACAATTTTATAATTTAAAAGTATACTCATCTAGGAATATACAAAATGGAAATGTGGCTGAGGGAAAGAGAAGAGAAATAAAAGCAAGGGGGTGATGATTAGACTGTCAAATCACACCGCTGTTACCAGAATTTTGCATATTACACACTCCGCCTCACCCTGTGCAGATATTTTCCTGCTCTGGGACAACAGTCTAAGCATCAGCAGACTGAAAGGAATTGGCCCTGGGAAAATTAACTGAACAGTTCACCCTTTACACGCACACGCACGCACGCACACACACGCACACACACACACACTAGCCTCTGTGCGTGTTAATAGAAACGCACTGTTCACAGCATCTGCTGTTGCAATTCTGACCTTTAAAGAAAATGTCTGTATCGCTCGCTCTCACGCCTAGACAGTTTACATTACAGTAGCTTCTTTAAGGAGGTAACAGTTCTTTTATTTCTAAATAAAGCATTCAGAGATTCCGCATAACAATTTTTAAGCATTGTTTCAATGAAAAGAAAGAAAAATGGTTCCCGGAAAATAATTAAGATAATATTTTATTTTAAAACAGACATTAGCAAAAGTATCATAAAAGCGATTAAAAGTGAAAAATACTTAGGTTTTTAAGTTTTTTTCCTGCATTTTTTTTTAGTTTTTCCCTGCAAATGCAGCCATGTTTTCTGGTACCTGGAGAAGGGGTTACAGAATAAACACACCCAAGGTCTGAGGGGTGTGCTAGAGTATTTTATTATGTTCTGGGGGACCTACTCTGAATGCCAACTATCCTAAATATATTCATATTTCCATATAAAAGTTTTCACAATCCAACAACCAACATATTATTTAACAGAATTAAATTACAATTTGTTGTAGACCAAAAATAATATGAATATTATGTGTCCCATCAGCCTTCTGGACCTTGTAATATAGGCAAGACGTGTGATTCGTTTCGTTCTGGATTAAAATTTGGGGCATATATTCTGATGCATCCGAATTTCCGAATGACAGAAATAACTAATATGAATTTCTGATAACAAAAATTTTGGATGCATCCAAACTTCTTTCCGAATGCACTTTTATTGTTAAACTTCAACTAAAAAAAAAGGGCAGGAAAGGGTGGGAGAGCAAGGACCCCCGATTCCCTGTGCCATAACAGGCCACATGCCCACGACATGGGGAGTGTGCTTTGCGGGGGGAACCCTCGGGAACGTACTTTGTCCCCATGGCGATGAGGACAAGTCCTGTGGTTGTCTGTTGGCAGGTGGGCTTATTTGCATCTTGGTACCCCCTGACTAGCCAGCCCACGCCTAAACAGCTGAGAGTGTATCTATGGGAAGGCACTTACCTCATTGTTCCAAGATTGTGATTCACCATCAATGACCTGCAGGTCAAGAAACTTAAGAAATAATAATAAAATCTTGTGAATAGTAACTTATTATGAAGGTAACTCAATTTATGCAGGAGTTATGGCATATAAACTAGAGTTGAGAGCTTGAGATGTATACAGATAAAGTTTTAGTTCAAAAACTAGTCTGACAGGTGTGTATTGCTCATTAGACGGTTTGTGACAGACCTCATTAGGAGTCTTTTGCAGACCCTGGCCTGTGTTATGTCAAATGAGTCTTAGGCTGGGCTGTCAAATGCACGCAAATGTGTCAGCTTACATAAATGCCTAGCACAGACATAAGACTTGTTTTTTACCGGCTTGTGAATTTCGGAGAAAAGAGTATGGTGCTGTGTTCAGCACGACTTTCTCATTTGCTCCACACAGTTTGGAGCTTATCAGGCCTCAGCTACTGATGAGATCTTTGCACTAAGTTTGCTAGATCTGCACTGCTGATCTGTTCTATACTTTTTTCACATATTAACTTATTATTTTTGTATTCTGTAGAATGCATTAGGAGGGGCTGGAACACAAATGGTAGGCAGGAACACACGAAATTCCCTGGTGGACAGGGAAGGAGTTCGTATTTATGGCAGGGGGATCTTACTGTTGGAGTATGAAAAACAAATAAGAAGCCAGTAGTTGATTTAGTCCACCAGCCTCTATGACAAAGAGCACTATAAGGGGGAAATTACTATTAGTGCAGGGAATGTTGAGTCAGAAGGTTCTTTATAGTTCAGTAATCATGAAAACATATTTGTAGGAAAAAAAGAAAGCCACAAACGTCTGTCAGACTGAACCTACAGCTGACCTTCATACAGATAACTAAATACTGTACACAGGTCAATTATATTGGAGCTATTTTACTTATGAAATTATTTTTAAGCCCTGTATGGCAGGGCAGAAAAATGTTTTCACTTCTTCAGTTAAGTAACATTTCCAGGTCCTATCCTTCCCTCAGCCTGTGACTGGACAATGAAAGAAGAAGTAGCAGATTAATGATCTTATCAGTTTCACTCTTCTCTTTCCCTCTATAAACATGTTTCATTTAATGATGTATTAATGAATACAGAATTGCATTCATTAGTGTCTTTTATATCTACCCGGAGTTCATAAACTGGGTTAGAAAAGAGCTTATAAAGACTATTTTGACACTCCCAGTAGCTTCTTCCTAGCCTAAAACAGATGATGTCATCAAATATACTGTACTGCATGGTACAGCAAATTATAGTATATAGTATTTATAGTAATACATCTGGTAGAAATGTATTTCTAACAAATGTCTTTGATTTTATTCATTTATTTTTTGTTTAATATATATTTATTATTTTTTCAAACAATAACTACAATTAATAACATATACCACAACGAATACATAATCCACGATAATACAAAACGAAATAATACATTATTTTTAGGGATGCACAGATATATCGGCTATCGAAGCATATCGGCCGAAAATTGCACTTTTTGCATAATGCCGAAAGTGCCATTTTCGGGCCGATACAGCGGTGCATCTATTTTTTCTCTCCTCCTTGCTAGGCGCTGCTCTGTGTCCCAGCGGGGAGGAGAGAAACTGTCAAAGGCGGCCGAGCGCTGCGGGAGGAGAACGCTGTGAGCAGCCGGCGTCTCTCCTACCACACCGCTCAGCCTCCTGTCAGATCAGAGGAAAGCAGTGTGGGCGGAGACAGCCAGCGCTGTCATAGGAGGCTGAGCTCTGCTCGCTCAGTCTCCTGTGACAGCATGTCAGGAAGGAGAGCGGTACAAACACTGATCGCTGATTGTTTGTAGATAATTGAGGACATAGCATGTTGACTATATCCTGAATTATGAATTTACTGGGAATCGATCTAAATCACCTCCTGTTCATTTATAATTGTGGTTATAGTAAACACACAATGTTCTCATGTTACAGTTGTGCTCATAAGTTTACATACCGTGGCAGAATGTATGATTTCCTGGCCATTTTTCAAAGAATATGAATGATAACACGAAAACCTTTCTCTCACTCATGGGTAGTGTTTGGCTGAAGCCATTTATTATCAATCAACTGTGTTTACTCTTTTTCAATCATAATGACAACAGAAACTACCCAAATGGCCCTGATCAAAAGTTTACATACCCCAACGGTGTTTTGCCCCCTTTAACATCAATGACAGCTTGAAGTCTTTTGTGGTATGTGTGGATGAGGCTCTTTATCTTCTCAGATGGTAAAGCTGCCCATTCTTCCTGCCAGGTCCTGTAAATTCCTGGGCTGTCTTGCATGAACTGCACGTTTGAGATCTCCCCAGAGTGTCTCAATGATATTGAGGTCGGGAGACTGTATGGCCACTCCAGAACCTTCACTTTATTCTGCTGTAGCCAATGACAGGTCGACATGGCCTTGTGTTTAGGATCATTGTCATGTTGGAATTTCCAAGTACGTCCCATGCGCAGCTTCTGGGCTGATGCATGCAATTTTGTTCTAGTATCTTTTGATTACAAACTGCATTCATCGTGCTATCAATTCTGACCAACTTTTCTGTGCCTTTTGTAGCTCACACATCCCCAAAACATCAGCGATCCACCTCCGTGTGTCACAGTAGGAATGGTGTACTTTTCATCATAGGCCTTGTTGACTCCTCTCCAAATGTAGCGTTTATGGTTGTGGCCGAAAAGCTCAATTTTGGTCTCATCATTCCAAATGACTTTGTGCCAGAAGGTTTGAGGCTTGTCTCTGTGCTGTTTGGCGTATTGTAAGCGGGATACTTTGTGGCATTTGCATAGTAATGGCTTTCTTCTGGCGACTCGACCATGCAGCCTATCTTTCTTCAAGTGCCTCCTTATTGTGCATCTTGCAACAGCCACACCAGATGTTTTCAGAGTGTCCTGTATTTCACTTGAAGTTATTTGTGGGTTTTTCTTTGCATCCCGAACAATTTTCCTGGCTGTGGTGGCTGACAGTTTAGTTGGTCTACCTGACTGTGGTTTGGTTTCAACAGAACCCCTCATGTTCCACTTCTTGATTAGAGTTTGAACCCTGCTGATTGGCATTCTCAATTCCTTGGATATCTTTTTATATCCTTTCCTGTTCTATACAGTTCAACTACCTTTTCCCACAGGTTCTTTGACAATTCTTTTGCTTTCCCCATGACTCAGAATCCAGGCACGTCAGTGCAGTACTGGATGAAGGATGCAAGGGTCTGTCAGGAGGCCAGAAACTCATTGGGCTTTTATACACACATACTGATTACATGCAAACAGATCACAGGTGAGGATGGTTCCCTTTAATAGCCATTCACACCCCTTTGTGTCAACCTGTGTGCATGTTATCAGGCCCAAATCACCAGGGTATGTAAACTTTTGATCAGGGTCATTTGGGTAGCAATCTCTTTTTCTATTTTAAAAGGGAAATATCAGGGGTCTGTTTAGAACCCTAATATTTCCCCGAAGCCTGTAAAAGTAAAGTTAAAAAAAATAAAATATTTAATAAAAATAAATATAAAAAATTAAAGTTTATAAAAAATAAAATATTAAAAAAAGTTTGAAGAAATAAAAAACATTTTCAATTTCGGCCTGACATTTTTTTTTTAGTTTCGTTTTCGTTTCAGTTTTGAAATTTTAATTTCAGTGCCCCTCTAATTATTTCCATATATCCCTGATAATGTTCTGAAATCCATAACTGTATAATCAGGGTTATTCTCCCCAGTTATACTAGCTAAAAACAATATTGTGAATTATAATTATTATTAACCTAAATCGTACGTCTTTGATATTATTACATATCTTCCGTATCTGTCAAACTATTGAAAATGTAGAGCTGTGATAGGTAAAGCGTTTTTTTTTCTGATAATTTATTTGTGCTGAATAATATGTTTAGGCAAACATTTTGAGACACAAAATATTTCAAATGTGTTATTAAGACAAAATATTTGCCTTTAACTTTTGTAAAACTTGGATGTGTCAATCATTACACTAGCAGTAGATGCAGTAGTAATAATGTTTTTATCTTTCATCTTATATAAAGGGAGTAACCAAACAAAACAAAAAGGGTGCAATTACAATGCAGAGAGCGGAGGAGTCTATGCATAACAATGTACTGCCTAAATGCTTACTTGGGGTTTTTTCTTGTTTATTTAGCACAAACTGCTATTCAGATGTTCAACCTCAAAATTCATGTTCAGTATTAAAGACAAATTCAACTTTTGGAGAAAAAATAATTCATACCCATTTCTTTATAAAAGAAAACAGTGCATTTATTTTTGCATTGTAGCCAGTAAAGCATTGCATCAGTAAAGTATCAGTAGATCGTGGGTGCAATGCTTTTGCTCCTGCAGACTCTTTCTCCTGTCCATATTGCTGAATGTCCATGCCTCAGTGTGGGAGGGAGGGATGAAGAAATCACTTAGACTGCCTCACAACCATTAGAGTGCACTAGATAGTATGCCAGAGTTACATCTGCTTGTATGTGTTCAACCAGCTAAGTTTTGGTGTGTCTCCAGTATCGCAGGAGACCATGAGTGTGTGTTCGTACCAGCTATAGAAGTAATATTGCTTGGTTTAGCTAACTTGTAACTACTAGTGAGAGCAGTGTTTGTGTGATCTATTGAGCCTGTATGCCAGTCCGTTGGAGATTAGAGTCTACGAACGAGATGTCATGAGCATGGTTCCTCACAAGCCTGTAATTTGTGGTTGGTGGCAGCTTAGATATTAGTGGGTGGATGTGTTGTTGTGTGAATGGCTGCTACCTAGTGTGCAGGGGGGTTCTCAGGATAAAATGCCAGCATGTTGGCTGATTACTGCAAACAAATGATAGACATCTATATCTTGCGCATTGTCCAAGGTCCTGTATCATCGTATTCCCTTAGTACCCACCTCCTGTGACCCTTGACAGTGATCCATCTATGTATATATTAAAATCCAATTAGGCCAGGTTCGCACCATTGTGTTGCATTAATGCACTTTATATGCATTGGTACACTGTGGTGCCATTCACGGATGCTGAATGGCCGCTGGTTTGACTGCATGGCTGTTGAAATACAGGTCTTGAGGGAAAGGGGTCTCTCTGATTCGGTAATTCCCACGTTATTAAAAGCTAGGAAGTTTACTTCCTTTAAGGACTACCAGTGCAAGGAAAGAAAATTTCACCCCCATGAAATACTCTGTTGGAGGAATCCTGACCTTTCTGCAATTGAGCTTGGATGACGGTTTGGCCCTGAGAACAATCAAGGGACAATCTTGGCTCTTTCAATATTTTTCTGATTACCGATAACCTCCTATTAGTTGGTCAGGACCTTTGTACAGGATTTTTGTAATGTAGTTGCTTCTGTACAATCTCCTGTGACTTTTGAATTTGGTTCTATCAGCTTTTTAAAAACTGCATTTTGAACCTGGGGATAGTCCCCAATCCACTCTCTTGCAGCTTGCTTTCCTTATTGCCATCACCTCCTGTGGGGTGTGTGTATGAGCTAGCAGCCTTGTCCTGTAAATAATCCTTTCTAGTCTTACACAAGGACAAGGTCGTGCTGAGGCCTAGAGCATTTGTCCTTCCAAAGGTAGTTTCCAGCCTTTCATCTCAACCAGGACATTGTTCTTCCATTTCTATGTCCAGCTTTACTGCATCAGAAGAAAATGTTCCTTCACTGCCTTGATGTAGTTAGCGCTGTATGGGTTTACCTCTCAGCCATTGCTTTCATTAGAAAGATTTACTCTGGTTTTGTTATTCTTCCTCACCAATGAAACCGCAAAATTACTCATCCACTCCCTTGTTATATCTCGTCTTGACTATTGCAACTCCCTCCTCATTGGCCTACCTTTACACAGGCTATCCCCCCTTCAGTCTACCATGAATACTGCTACTAGACTTTTTCACCTAACCAACAGCTCAGTGTCTGCAACCCCCCTCTGTCGATCCCTGCACTTGCTTCCAATAGCCCAAAGGATACAATTCAAAATATTAAAAATCACTTACAAAGCCATTTACAACTCTGCCCCCGGCTATATCTCAAACCTTGTCTCAAAGTATCACCCTAACTGTCCCCTCTGCTCTTCAAAAGACCTCCTGTTTTCCAGCTCCCTCGTCAACTCCACCCTTGCTCGCCTCCAGGACTTCACTAGAGTCTCTCCCATCCTATGGAACTCTCTACCCCAACCTGTCCGTCTATCTCCCACTCGGAGTGTCTTTAGGCTTTCTCAAACAATTCATCCCCACACAGCTACCTCCTCATGTATCACGTGCCCCTCCCTTCTAGATTGTAAGCCCTCAGGGGCAGGGCCCATCTTACCATCTTGTCTTGAATTGTATTGTGATTGTAATGTAAAGGAGAACCAGTTTTCATTCCACCATCTCTTGGTGCCTCATGCAAGTTATTGCTGAGTCTTATGGCCTAAGGCTATGTTCACACCATGCCCGGACCAAATCTGCAAATGCAGTGCAGTGCATTTTTGCCATGTTCTAGTGCAATTTTTTGTAACGCTTAGAATGGCTTTCAGGTGCAGTCCAGTGCATTTGCATGCATTTACATGCATTTTTGTGCATTCCAGAGCAGAAAAATAGTGCATGCAGCATCCCACCCTGCATTGGAACAGACTGCACTGGTGTGAACAGCGCCCAGAAATACCATAGGAATACATTAGGATGCATTTCAGGTGCGGACAAAAACTGTGTTGGTCCTGATCTGGTCTGGACATGGTGTAAACAAGCCCTGATGCTATGTTCACACCATGTCTGGACCAGATCTGGAGCAGAACTGCAAATGCAGTGCAGAAAATCTTTATCACGATTTTACAGAGATTTTGACACTTTTTTTGCTTAAAATTAGCTTTCAGGTGCAGTCCAGTGTGTTCCAGTGCGTTTGCATGTGTTTGTATGCATTTTGGATGTGTTTACATGTGTTCCAGTGCATTCCAGACCAGGCCGGCTCTAACTATGAGGATGAGTGAAAAACACTCCCCTCATAGTTCTCCTTTAAACAATACTGAATTGGTACTAAGGGGCCCAAAGTGTGGCAAGAAATCATCCTCGCACCATTACACCACCACTAGCCTGAACCGCTGATACAAGCCAGGGTGGACCCAAGCTTTCATGTTGTTTATGGCAAATTCTGACCTGACCATCCGAATGTTGCAGAAGAAATTGAGACTCATCACACTAGGCAACATTTTTACAAACTTCTGTTATCTAATTTTGGTGAGCCTTTGCGAATTGTAGCTTCAGTTTCCTGTTTTTAGCTGACAGGAATGGCACCTGTTGTGGTCTTTTGCTGCTGTAGCTTCCAGGTTCGAGGTATTGTTCAATCAAAGATGCTCTTCTGCATACCTTGGTTGTAGCGATTGGTTAGAAAAGGTACTCCTGTGACTCAAAAGAAAAGTAAAGCCAAAAAAAGGTTTGGCTTCACTTTTCTTTTAAGTGATGTCAATTTATAAGTGATCAGATATTGCTTATATGTAATGAACACCAGTCCTTAAATCAGTCATATATGTTGCCTGGCTGAAGAATCTACTTCTTCCCAATCCCTAGGCAATCCATTAGTCCATAGTTCAAAATAGAAGCAAACGAGTGCTATAGTGTTATTGAAATCATTGGGTTAACAAGGAGACCAGAAGCCACAACTTCTTCAGTTATCTGCAGCTATGATTTATTCCCTGAAAAATAAATAAGATGAATATTATCATCTGTAGTTTCTATGGAGAAAAAGGGTAGATAGGCTTCTCCTTTAATCATATATGAAGATGCTTTTCAACCATGACCACTTTGCACATAAATGCTTTTTGGCTTTAAACTATTTTCATCTGATCATCAATGATGATCTTCTGCTTTTTTTTCTTTAATTTCGTGGCCAGGATTTATCAAACTGTCTGAAATAAATACTGCCTTTGATGCTCCACACAATTGCTCATAATCAAGCCTTCAGTTTCCAAGGTAGCTTTTATTTTTAGATTGGCTACTGCAATTCAGACACTTGGATGAATAAGGCCTAGCGTACTGGCATCTATGTTATGTCACTGCTCTTGTTCTGCAGGATGAGATAAGTGACAACCAAGATATAAGTCAAGGAAAGAAAAACCTGTTTTTTTAGGATGTAAGGTGAAGAATGAGATGTAGAGTGAAGAATGCATTACATATGGCACACGCCTTTGTGTGAGAAGGTACACACCTTTGTGTTTTTGCATGATGTGTGTCCTTCAAAATCAATGGAAACCCATCAAAAGGCATGTCTTGCATGCTGTGATGCATGTGAAAACACACATTGATGTGTGTTGACATGCAATGTAAAGTACATAGCAATGCATTTTAAAACCCACAGCAACTGGCATTGCTGCAAGTTAACATGCATTTTGATATCTTGATCTTAGTTTTGTCTATCATAACCCTTGCTTTATCACTTAACCTTGGAGGCACCTGACTTTAGCTTGATTTTTATCTCTAATCACATATGCAAAACATGATAGGAATGTAATATGAAGGAACACTGAGAAAAAAAATTAACTGCATATATACAACATATGTAACAGAAATATATACAGAAATATACAGAATATACAGAAATATTAATGCAACCAGATTACATTTTGCTGCATAGGAAAGCAGGCTGATTAAAATTGGTTGCTGCTATTGTAAGTATTTCATTCTTACTAAATAGCACTGAGAGAAGCTAAAAGGAGTTGTAGAGAAAGTCACTTGGAAACCACATGTAAAACATAATTGTATGACTATTTTAAAGCCCAGTTCCGCCAAAACTTTTTTCCTAATTAAGATAGTGTTCCGAGGAGTAAATATTTCTGCGGAGGTTGAAGTTGGACTTTAAGTACTATCGGTTTTTAAATATGTTTGTCTATTGGTTGAACGCAAAGGACAATGAACCTGACTTACTATGTAATTATATATTAAGGGGTTAATTTAGAAACGTTCCGCCCAGCATATAGCTAGGGGGATGCTGTTTGCACGGCACAACATGAATATAGGAATTGTCAGTACCATCTAGGGGTGGGAACGGCATCCCCCAGCTATACGCTAGGTGGAACTTTTATTACTGAACCCCTAACTGTATTTAAAATATATATATTTTTTTATTTAAAATGTATCTAAAGCCTAAACTTTCTTTTTTTTTTTACTTTGGCCAGGTTTTTCTTGCTGTCCACCCACTGTAAACATTGATTCTATCTATCTGTCCTGGTGGTCATTGCCACTGGGACTGAATGTGAGAGCCAATCCATTGTATTAAAGTGACCCAAGACTCAGGAATTATATTTTTAAAATGCATTCAAGTACCTTAGCTATTAACACTGTGTGTTGTAAAGTAATCACCGCTCCAAGCTCACCCCCTGTGATGGACAATTTCAATACAAACTAGTAAACTAAACATGAGATTGTAGTCCATCATGGGAGTGAGCTTGGAGTGGTGACTACTTTACAACACACACAGGGACCATGGGGAACAAAAGTGGCCACCCTCCAGAAGGAAAGACGGCATCGGCACCAATTCAGAGATGATTTGAGGATCTACAGCTGAGTGATACACAAATAGAATACATTTTTGTTAATAGTTAGGGTACCTGAATGTATTTTTAAGATTTAACTCCTGAGTTTAGTGTCACTTAAAGTCCTCACCAGAACAGGACATGAGGGAAATCTTCCAAAGAAGGCATTTGCTTCAGTGACAACCGTCTAAGAGAGGATTTCTTCTTACTTCCTTAGCTTCAGATATACTTTAAGAACTACCTGGATTAGTTTGTTATTTCATGTTCTGTCTGGAGTTCAGCTACAATTTACTTGAAAAGTCACCCTTTTAATCTGGGAATCTAGTAAAAGTAAATTGCTAGCTTCTGACAGTGCTTACACGCTTTACACAATGTTTCTGGTGAGATCACTTGTCTGAAGTAATTGCATGTAGGTTTGTTTTATTTACATGTAAATAATTGGGGACGACACTGCCTTTATTATTAGTTGTACAAGCAACCTCCAACTAAACAGGATCCATAAAAAAAAAAGGACACGGTTTTGTAGTTTATGAGAACATCACTGGCCATTATCAACCGTCTAACCTCCGAAAGACATTTCTTTCACTCTGTTGCATAAACATGCATCTTGTAAGCATATCCTATGACGTGCTTGTTTGAAGGGTAAGTTCACCTTTGCTGTACAATGCACTATGCAGTTAGGGGTGTTCTTTATTTTTAAAAACACTGTGTAGCTTTGTGTAGTTTAATTTATTCTCAATACCTGTAGGCCTAGTGGAGTCTGGCTAAAAAAACTACTACTAGGGGTGATAAGTGCTGTCCTGCTTGTGATCTGGGATGCTCTGTACATTAGATGCACCCCCAGCATCACTGGAACAAGCGTTTTCCATTTTTTTTGTTAGACCTGCACATGCGCAGTATGCCCTCCTCTTTCACAGCGGTGCTGAACTCAGCCGCTGAGGCGAAATATGGTGCATTTTGCGTAGCACAGGTTTTGAAAGAAGAGTGCTCATTTTAGTGATGCTTGGTGTGCGCCCAACATACAACGCATCCCAGATCACAGGCAGGATGGCACTTATGGTTTCCAGTAGGGATGTCCCGATGCCACTTTTTCAGGCCCAAGTACAAGTACAAGTACATCCCCTCATGTACTTGCTGATACCAATTACCAATACTTTTTCTTAAAGGGACAGGTAAATGATCCATAGTACAACTACATGTTATGTACTATGGATCATGGTTTAACCTATTCATGTTAGCAGGGGAGAATTGTAACTCTATTGCTGGAGTGTAGTGGAGGTATGTGCTGTATATATGTACTACATAAACATTACACACGTCCAGTACACTATAGCAAAAGATTTAAAGCCAGCCCCGTCCCAGCTTCCCTTACTCACAGTTTCACTCCGATCCCCGTAGCCTCACGCGGTGCCTCTTGTAGTGGGCACTGGGCAGGATCACTGCATCGCATGCTTCGGCGCTAGGCTTCGGGGCATTTTGACAAGTTCAAGTACTTGTCAAAATGCCCTGTATCGGGCCCGATTCCGATGCTAGCATCGGTATCGGGACATCCCTAGTTTCCAGTATTTGTTTTTCGGCACTTAAAACAGATGTACGATTAAGTCATGGTTGGGGTCAGGTTTTATTCTGTCCCATTGCTACTTAACAGCAGCTGAGAAAGGAATTAATGCTGCAGTTAATCTGTCTCACAAATTGTCTCACTGCCCCTGTTTAGCACTGCTTTGCATGTGACAGAATTGAAAAATGTCTGCCAGTGTTTTTAAAGTACAGGACACCTTTGTCTATATTGTACACTATATTGCAAAGGTGAACTAAAGCTATGTGCAGTCCAGACAACAGTGGCACCAGTTTGTACCAGAGCAACATCATACTATTGGTCTAAAAAATCCAATCCAGCCTATAGCAATTTACTTAGATAGACCCCCTTCAATGTCAGGTGTCAGATAATTTGCAGTGCATTATGAAAGACATATGACTGCATTGCCTAGTACTTTTTATACAGCTGTGAGGGTGAGGCTTAGCGGCGAAAAATATTTTAGAGCACTTTTTGTTGGGTTTTGGAAGCAATGCATATTTTCCACTGATTTCACCTACAGTACAGTGATATTGTTCCCACAGATCCATGTGCTTCATTCTTAGTAAACATAGTAATTAGGATTATTTTACCACAAGTAGAATTATGTCATTATTCTGCTAAGAGATTGTGTCCTCACTATTTAAAATCTACATGAGCCATGCAACGTACTGTGCTGAGCCCAGACGAAAGCATAGCAGGGTAAGTTTGTACAATCCTGGATACTGTAGTTGTTGGTTAGGGACGTGGTTAGAGCCATGTTGATTCTTTTAAATGGCTGTTCACTTCTATATACCTGACAATAGGAAAAACACTGTAAAATTTGAAATACACACATAAGACACCCACCAATAAAACAAATGTATAAATGGGAAAAGAATGGCTCACTAGACGTTAATAACGTTTCCCAGCGCTTGCTCTAGCTAGCCAGTATAAACACCTAATTGTAATTTGTAATTTGTAATTTGTAACATGGGCAGCACAGTGGTCTAGTGGTTAGCACTTCTGCCTTGCAGCACTGGGTGTCCCCGGTTTGAATCCTGGCCAGGTCACTATCTGCAAGGAGTTTGCATGTTCTCCCTGTGCTTGCGTGAGTTTCCTCCAAGTACTCTGGTTTCCTCCCACACGCCAAACTGCTGGAAGGTTATTTGGATCCTATCTTAATTGGCCCTTGTATGTATGCATTTGAGACAGGGACCTGATATTGTAAGCTGTAAAGTGCGGCGTAAATTGTTGGCACTATATAAACACCGGTAATAAAATAAATAAAAATGATAAACGGTTCACAACACTTAGATTAATGACAATTTCAGATTTTTTACATATGCCTTTAGATGTTTCCTTCAGCACTGCCAGTTGCCTGCATGCTCCTGTGGCCGGTTTAGGAAGATTATACTACTGAAATATCTAATTCAGCCATGTATGTGCTTGACCAACATAATAAAAATGACATAGACAATATAGAAAACACATAATTCATAAGAGAAATATGTGGACTACCATTGTTGGTCTTCTTCCAAAAATTTTTAGTGATCTTGTTGTGTCTAGTTCCCATACTGAGTCACGGATCTGGATCTGCAAATAGTAGTCAGCCACCCCCTCCTCCCGATCCAATCAGTGCAATGTGAGGCACATTCCCTACTCTACAGCTATACATTACAAATGAGTGGGGATTGCCCCCACCATCATGGATTGGGCTGGGAGGGTGGAGTGGCAGTCACAATTTAGAGTGGGATTTAGCAAACTCAAGCGGATTGGGTTCACACCAAGCCCAGGCTCATTACTACCAAGGAAGTATTGAAGACAAATAAGCAGCATGACAGCTAGAATCTGCAGAATGAGTGTCAACAATGGCAGCCTCCATATTTCCCTCATGACAGGTCTGCTTCGAAAATAATTTAAATATATAGGAGTGCCACTGAACAAATCCCTCCCAACTTAGGTTACAAAATTTAATATGGCGGTGCCATGCTTATGTGAAAAGTACATTTACCCACAGCAATTAATCAGACTGAATATTTTTCGGTTGCTTCCAGTTCCTTAGATATGACTTGTTTTTCACATAAAATTGTGAGTGCTGAATTTTTTTTTTAATTATCAAATTATTTTCAGAATTTGTATCCAAGCATGAAGCGAGTTATTACAGTTGTTTCCCCTTTAAACATGTACTGTAGTTCCTGAACTGCAACAGTTTGTTGTCACTGAAGTTCATGAGATGAGGTGTGGATGGCTTGTGCAGGTGACACACAGCAGAGCACCAGAGATATCTCCTGAGCTTGTCGTCTTTTATTTCATGGGGAAAGCATGCCCTAGATAGCGTGTGAAGCACTGCCAACTAGGATTTCTAGGCCAACATGGTGCCCAAGATTACAAGTGAGGTGAATAGTTTCAAATACTCCAGATCAGTTCAGTATACCAACATCTTTTCCTAGAAATATTCTATGGAAAGGTATGAAAGCATTAACTTGTTTCTAACTAGAGGAAAAGGAATAAGGTGAAACACTTATTCCTCGGTCCTGCAGGCTTCCTCCTCTCTGTACAAATTGCTTCCCAAAGCCAGTGCTCCTCACTGCCCTAGCAGTCATGTTCTGTATGTCATTGTGTACAATACAGGACCAGAGCTGACTACTGGGGGAACAAGGTAAATATTACTACATCTTCCGTAGACAAAATGCACATTTAACCCTTGTAGGGGGTAAGGGTAATTTTTAAACTAACCAAGAGTTTGCTTTAAATAGAACTAGTCACAGATGTGTTTATGTCAGCTTAACTAACTCAGTCTGAGTTGGGAGTCACACACTAAAGCTGGAAAATAAGGTGTGATGTTGGAGCAGTAACTGTCGGACCCCAGGTGACCTGTGACTCAATAAGTAAAGATAAGTAAACAGCAAAATTTTTAATCAGTAAGCCTCTATAATTCAAATAATTTATGACCGAAAATATAAGAAATACTGAGGTGTAATACGGGTGGTACTTCCTTAAATATGGAACAGTCTGGCAGTGTATATGGTACAACGGCAACATATACATTTAAAGGACACTTGATACAAATGTATTTATATATTACAGGTATTTATATAACACCATCAATTTACTCATTGCTTTACATGCTATTCATTCACATGAGTCATCCAAAAAATAAAAACGATCTTCCACACCGTTGGTGTGCTCTCACTGACTAGACATCACCAAAATTAGAAAGAACAGTAAAGACAACAGTCCAATGGAAATAGTTTCAGGGAATAACTTGCAGCTGCTTTCAGAGGAAAGTTAACAAGAAGTCAGAGAAATCCTGCAGCTGCTAGAGAAAATCTTTTGCAAAATTACCATTTACTTGCTCACTGCCAACTGTGCTGTAAAACGCCACTCATCACGGTTTAGATGTTGGCAGATAATATCTGTTCACAGTACTTGGACCAAAGAAGACCTAGAAAACCCAACACAGGCTACAATAAAGTAAAAGCAGGAAGCATTCTACTCAAGAAAACGCACATAAGACACACCGACAAATGCATGTTGTGTTGTATTATGGGCCAAAAGTATTTGATAAAAGCACATGTACATTTTCTCATACAAACAGCTTATTAGTTTTTAAGCATTGTCAATAGAAAGAGATGACAATAAACAATATGTAATTCACAATAGAAAGACAGTGTTCAGTGTGGGGCATGTAAGTGGTGGAAGTTCTCATGAATCTGACAGCTTCCTATTCAGTGGTTGCTTAGAAACTGGGCCGGCAACATCCAATCAACCAAGTATGCATCTCTGGCTCCATTCAGATGCCAGCTGGGAGAGGGACAGGGGTTGCTGGCTGATATCATTACCCACATATGGCCATATATGGGTAATACTGTCAGCCAGTATTCCCCCATGTTTACATTTTTATTGTCTTGATATTAAGTGGGCGTGCCTGACGGGGAATTCTGAAAAGCCAATAGCAGACTGGCTATGGCACTCACCAAAGTGGCGTCACAAGGGGGGTGCGGCCCGCACCCGGGTGTCACCATTGCAGGGGTGATAACAAAATGACTGATAGTCATTTTGGTGTCACCCCCGGATTCGGCCATTGACACGTTCTGTAAATGACACCACGCATGACGTCACACGCCTGTTGTGCAGGCACAATTTTATGTCCTTTCTGTTACGGCTCTGGAGCGAAGTAATGCTGAGTCTGTGCTTTTATTAGGCTCGGCATTGCTGCGCTGCACTGAGGATAGAGTGTCCAGTATGGACACTCTGGCCTAATTTCACCTCTGCACTGCAAACCTCAGAGCTTTCACCAACTTCCTGTACCTATTTGCAACTGGAGTTTCTAACACGATGGTTTGAATGGGCCCTAAGAGTCATCTGTACAGTGCAGGAAGACTGTAGTAAGAGCCTGTGAGTGTGACCCTGTGCATCTGCCCCTGCTGCCCTGGTGAGAACCTCTGCATCTGCCCCTGGTGAGCCCCTCCGCATCTGCCCCTGGTGAGACCCTCTGCATCTGCCCCTGGTGAGACCCTCCGCATCTTCCCCGGTGAGACCCTTTGCATCTGCCCCTGGTGAGACCCTCCACATCTTCCCCGGTGAGATCCTCCGCATCTGTCCCTGCCGCCATGGTGAGACCCTGCACATCTGCCCCCGCCGCCCTGGTGTGACCCTGTGCATCTGCCCCTGCTGCCCTGGTGAGACCCTCTGCATCAGTTTGCTATAATGAAATGGGACTTGCATCCTTGGATAGTTTCTATTAAAATGTGTTGTAATGGGCACAGAATTAAGCTGATCTTCATAGCCTGTGGTGCTTCTTGAATGTGCAAGATGACTGCTTCTTAATAGGTGAAAATATGTTTAGGTTTCGTAATACTGTCATTTGCACTGTTCTTTTTACAGAATGGCTCTTGGCTTCCTTTTGTGTTTTACTGCTGAACTCTCTGTTTAAAGAGTTTACCGTCTACTAGTGCTAAAATAGTCCTGTTTCTTCTCACGCACATGGACAGGACTCCAGCAAGACGCATTAAGGTAGCTGCTCTCCAGGTTACATATGCTATCATATGTATAAATACCTGCCCGCTCTCCGATCTAGTTACCTAGTTTTTATAATTAGGTAACAAGAAAGTCCTGTTTCGCAGGATTGAATGTAAAGTAAATATACCCAGCTGTTATAGAACAATCTAGATTCTGGAATATGATAATGTAGTGTCTCATTTCCTAGTAAATAAGATCTATTAACTATTCCTAGTCTGAAATGGAGGACAAAGGACCTTATGTGCCAGGGAGGCATAAAAGTTAATTCAATAAAGAGGTGTATTGAGTAAATCACTATGTGCATTATTATTATTATATTTAATAACTAATCACTATCCAGCCTGTACTGATCTGTTTTCAGTAAAGTGAATTGGTTGTGGTATTGGTTTATTGTGCCTTGAACTTAGCGTTTTGCTTATTGTACTGTTTATTGAATAGCTGGCTTTACTTTTAACCAAGACAGATCCTGTTTATTAGACATTTATCTTCAGAGAGTCTTCAACACTTGCAGGAGAAGACATTTTATTTTTAACAGCCCGGGCCATACTTAAAAGTGAATTCCATTCCCCAGACTATACAACTTGAATCCTACATCTAGCACACAAGGCTTCCATCTCTAATACAACGCAAGAATCTGGCTCTAAAATTCTCACAAGATGGTACATGACTCCTGGCTGCTTGCATTATGTTTCCGAATTCCCCTTCCAGTTGTTGGAGGTGCAGGGAAAACGAAGGTACGCTACTGCACATTTTCTGGGACTACCCTTCTCTATGCTCTTTTTGGGGTGCAGTAGAAATAATCTGACATAAATGAAAAGGGATTGATCTGGGTGATAACCCCTTGGCTTACCTTTCTCATCTGAATGCCTTATCTATGAAAAAATATACACTATATTACCAAAAGTATTGGGACGCCTGGCTTTTCACGCACATGAACTTTAATGGCATCCCAGTCTTAGTCCGTAGGGTTCAATATCTAGTTGACCCACCCTTTGCCACTATAACCGCTTCAACTCTTCTGGGAAAGCTGTCCACAAGGTTTAGGAGTGTGTCTATGGGAATGTTTGACCATTCTTCCAGAAGCGCATTTGTGAGCTCAGGCACTGATGTTGGGACGAGAAGGCCTGGCTCGCAGTCTCCGCTCTAATTCAACCCAAAGGTGTTCTATCACGTTATAACACCCTTAGGTAAGGGAGGATATGGAGCTCAGCTGCGGAACCCTGTTCCGCGTTACACACCCAAGACCGGGGGTATTGTGCAGCAATGAATCTCGCCACTAGGTTCTATGCATCATCGCACCAATCTCCCTAGAAATAGGGTTCCTGCCTATCCCTGATAACTTGTGTCTGTATAGAGGGGTATACAGGTGTCATATCCCTAGTTATGTGGATAGCGGCCAGTATTTTACATATAGCAGGTCCAGGAAGTGGTGTGGTAACCGAGGTATGAAATAGCGTCAACAGTTTCAGCTAATGCTATAGGTAGTTCATCAACAAGGTGGTTCACAATGCACTGCACCTGGCAAGCGGACTGGATCTAGCAACAATGGGTACGGTATAAACAATAACTGCCTGTTACTTCACAATACAGTATTGATGGTATGGTTGCCAGAGGTCTGAGAATTTTAGTTTATGCAATATAAATCCACAGTCCCTGTTTGCACAGCAAGCACCGCCAATGACCCACCAGCGGGTGGCAGCAAAGAGCTAGTCTCAGTACTTGCGGTTAGATGGTTCAGGAAGCTGATCCTCCCACTCTGCCAGTGAGTCCTGGAGTGGATGAAGAGGCTGCAGTGAGGCTTCCTGGGGTCTGCCCGAGATTTGAGAGGAGATGGTGGCTCTCTGAAAAGAGGTGAGGTAAACGGGTCCTGTAGTGTTGTGGTGCCAGAGGCTTGTCTGGCATCCGCATCGGTTGCTGGAACGCCAGACAAGTCAGGAAATCCGGCTTAAGATGAGAAGGGAGGCGGGGCGGCGTGACGTCAGCGGCCTGAGGGCGGAACCCCGCAGCTTGTCCGTGACGTCACACGGGTGAGCCGCCGGGAGCCATTACAGGTTGTTTTTCAGGGGTTGGGCTTGGCCCCTTAGTTCCAGTGAAGGGAACTTTTAAGGCATCAGCATACCAAGACATTTTGGACAATTTTATGCTCCCAACTTTGTGGGAACAGTTTGGGGATGGCCCCTTCCTGATCCAACATGACTGCGCACCAGTGCACAAAGCAAGGTCCATAAAGAC
>NW_017306616.1:0-8403 GCF_000935625.1 Nanorana parkeri | reverse complement strand
GGGAGCCATAAAACAGGTTGAGGTCAGGACTCTGTGCAGGCCCGTTAAGTTCCTCCACCCCAAACTCACTCCTCCATATGTTTATGGACCTTGCTTTGTGCACTGGTGCGCAGTCATGTTGGAACAGAACACGGCCATCCCCAAACTGTTCTCACAAAGTTGGGAGCATGAAATTGTCCAAAATGTCTTGGTATGCTGATGCCTTAAGAGTTCCCTTCACTGGAACTAAGGGGCCAAGTCCAACCCCTGAAAGACAACCCCGCACCATAATCCCCGCTCCACTAAAATTTACACTTGGCACAATGCAGTCAGGCAAGTACCGTTCTCCTGGCAGACGCCAAACCCATACACGTCCATCGGATTGCCAGACAGAGAAGTGTGATTCGTCACTCCAGAGAACACGTCTCCACTTCTCTGTAGTCCAGTGGTGGCGTGCTTTACACCAATGCATCCGACGCTTTGCATTGCACTTGGTGATGTAAGGCTTGGATGCAGCTGCTTGGCCATGGAAACACATTCCATGAAGCTCTCTACACACTGTTGTTGTGCCAATCTGAAGGCCACACGAAGTTTGGAGGTCTGTAGCTATTGACTCTGCAGACAGTTGGTGACTTCGGCGCACTGTGCGCTTCAGCATGTGCTGACCCCGCTCTGTCATTTTAAGTGGCCTACCACTTCATGGCAGAGTTGCTGTTGTTCCCAGTTGCTTCCAATTTGTTATAATACCACGAACAGTTGACCGCGGAATATTTAGTAGCAAGGAATTTCACGGAACACCTGAATCCAATGATTTGGAGGGGTGTCTCAATACTTTTGGTAATATAGTGTAAGCATTCCCCTCTCATTCATCTACCCCCCTTCAGTCGCGTAGTGGTTCTCCAGAGTAAGAACGCCAAGTTAATGGAAGATCTTACTTCCTCACTTTACGGTAGGAAGGAGCGTTTCCAACAGACGTCTTTTTTGGGGATTGATTTTCAATTTTCTACAGAATATTCACTTTAAATGCAGTAAATAAATGTATTGTTGCCTGTAGATCACCTTTGGAGTGCTTGGGCCCTCCCCCCGAGGACTCCTTTGAGATGAGAATATTGCCACTCAGCCCCACTCCCCAGTTAGCATCTAAAAGTTTCAATAACTCCCCAGACTGAGGTTTTCGTCTGATAAGTGGAATCAGGTATTACTTAACTCCATAAGGGTACTTAGTTTTAGCTATTCTGTTTCCCACTGATAGATGTAAAGATGTATTTGATCTTTATTCTCATATGTACAAATTTGCACCTAACATCCTGTTTATCTGCTTTTACTTATGTTAAGGTTTTGTACCTAATACGTTTTTCATTCTTTTGAAATTCCTGTGTCTGATGAAAAATAGAGAATTTATTTAAAAAAATTAATTACATTTTTCCTGGTTGACAAAGGACCCCAAAATAGTATTATTTGTCAGCTGTTTTAAGATCTGCTCCATTTTGTATAAAACTGGCCCAGTGTGCATGTCTGGTTGCTTTCTTATACACAAATCCTCCTGTCTTTAGCAAGGCTGTCACAGTACGACTGCTGGATTTATTTTATATTATGTTAGTTCACATTTTTGGGCATCCAAAATAGTTACAACCTATTTGTGACCGCTTTGGCAGTTGCAGATCTGGGCGTTCCAGCATGGAGGACTTTTCCGACAGTCACTGGGAGAGTCTTAAAGATAACCGTGTAGGGAGAAATGTGTAGGTTGCTTTGCTAATTTGTCCTTCTGGAAATGCTAGCTATCTGGCATTTCCAGATCTCATGAGTGCATTCTATGTCACTGACCTAAAACAGTCATGGTTGTTCTTAGACCTTACTTGCTTGTTTCAGGTAAGTAACTCCAAAAGCCCAGAGATATTCAGGTAACTAGCAGCAATGGCAGCCTAAATATTTGTCTTACAGTCTTTCTTTATTGGTGATCTCCAGGCAAACATTTAAAATACTAGTTAACATACCTATGTATTAAATTAAAAAATTAAATGTATTTGTCAGATAGTGTAAATTTGTCTTCATAGTCTCATATAATCTCCTGTACAGTAGCAGGGAGAGGCAGTACTAGGAGTCAATTGGGTTGTGCTACATGCCTATATAATCAGAGAAAGACGGAGCAGAGGGATTACCTCCTTCCAGTGCTGTCTAATCAGCAGGGTAGTAATTGTGACTAAGTGGTGTTTACCTACAGTAGAGGAAAGTCAAATCACCAACCAGACTGTCCTGTCTGGCAGGGATGTCTAGGTGACAGGTTACTGCACATAATTTCAAATCTCTTTAGCAAGAACAATGAGTGGCCAGATTATTATGACCACCTGACGTTTGTAGGCAAATTAGCTATAATTAGCTATAATTTTGTGGTTAAGTTAAGTTACTGGAGGGCCAGACCATTATAAATAGGGAAGCAGGTTGTTTACCACGACAGTAGAAGTGATTTTTTGTTCTGAAGATATGGGTAAACAACACGATTTAACAGCCTTTGAACGTGGGATGATTGTTGGTGCTCGGAGCCATGGAGCGAGTATCAGCAAAACAGCAGAATTCGTTAAATGTGCAAGAGGTGCTCATTGTTAAAGTGTTTAAAGACTGGACTGTCAGCCAAAAATCTGGGTCTGTACGTGCGAATTGTGGCCGTCAGCAACTAGTCAATGTTAGGGCAGAACGGAGAGTGGCAAGACTGGTACAAGACAACAGAAGGGCAACAGTGCAGTGTCAGATTCCTCGCATCACCTTTCAACATCTCGTGGAGTCACGAGGCCGCCCGACTAAGTCATCTCGTGGCCCAACTAAGTACTGATGGGGTGGTCATAATAATCTGGCCACTCAGTGTATATGCCTGTATTTAACTGTGTACTTGCCTGGCATTTAGCTTAAAGGAATATGATTCCATAATTTAGCCTTTAACACCTCATCTATAAAGTAATTAACTGTTTTTCAGAAAACATCAGAATACCAGACTGTATTACTCACTAAAAATGTATTCTTCCCTACTGTCTTTATATGGATCTTCACTATCATTATGTCAATGATACAGATGGGGAAATGAGCCCCTACAGACAGATCTTTAGCACATTCTAATCTTATATGTTCCAGTAAATCCTGAAGGACAGAGGGAAATTAGATTTTCATGTTCAGACATCTCCCTGATTTTTTCCCAGTGCTAATCTGAGCTGGGCTAATTGGTAATTAGGAAAAATGTTTTTCAGCCGTAGAATGAAACATGGAGGAAAAATTACCGTAATTTGTTTTCACTGGGAACACTGATATGTTTTCAACCAGTTTATCAATCTAGTATTACATAAAACAAGATTTGGTATACCTTTTTCATTTGGACATAGAGGGTGAAATAGACCATTCCAGCACCACATTGACTAAGAAATAATGTTTTTCTCCTCAGAATTGTGCTCCTAGGCTGTCACCCACCAGAGCATACTGGTTTTCCCCTTGAAAGTAATCCTTCATTTTGGTTATATAATCCATATACAGTATCAGTATCAACTGATATGAAAATATAACAGATTCAATCTATTTTACTCCTAGCACTGTTTATTCAGCCTGTTTATTCAGGCCAACTCAAAGGAGCATTTTTGTTTTACTTCCCTTAACTGACAGGAGCACATTCAGCAAGCACTTACAAAGCAGCTACTGATCATCTAATGGCAATCTGCTCTACAAAAAAATATGCAGGCTGTCCTTTGACATCCCTTCAGAACTTTCTGACATATTACCTTGATACATGTATGCCGATCAGGTTTTCTGACTTCACTTGATGAATATTTGTCCCAGGTTTGACTGAAATATTTGAAGCCAGAGACAGGCAGGCTACTAATGTTTTCTGTAGGACTTTAACAGTGGCAACCTCAATTTTCCCTCATCACATCACTTTTGGGTCGCGACCCACGAGTTGAGAACCACTGCTCTAAAGTGTTGAGCAGCTTTGTTGGAATCCCTAGCCTGCTCACGACTAGCGATATCTTGAGCCTTTGTGACCAGTATGTCTTAACTCTTCATGAAGCTACAATGTGCAACTATTTATACAGTAACAATTTGCTTGCATGCAGTGAAATGGTCCATCTTTTCAGGACACAGCAAAGTGTGGATCTCCTTGTTAACCTTAAAAGCTAAAGGTACTTTTAGACTTTTGATGAGGTGCTCTTAATGTGGCTTTTCTTTTACCAGATTGGGTAATAATTCTGTTTTTTGTGGGGTAATGCATAACAGCCTCTAACAAAGATTCTTGGCAAACTAAAGGGTCAGACATCTTAGAAAACTGTGCCAACTGTTATTTTTCTTCCCTGGACAATGGCACGGTCTGCAGGGAGCTCCTCTTCCTTTGCCCTATACAAGGACAGCTTTGCAACTAGAACAGTCATTGCCAACATAAAGGTATAGGGGGCCTCAATGGTGGCTCCTAATATCTCTACAGGGCCCCACATAATCATTTTCAGGATTGTATATACTGAAGATTATCAGATACTGCAGACATTGTAGAGTAAAGGATGTACAGGGGTTCTGGCTATGTCACAGATTTGGTTGGACACTGAAGACAGTCAGAGACTGGTAACATGTTACAGGAGGCCAATAGAGATCACTGCTACCCCTTTTTTTTTTAAACCACAATATTCCTACTCCCACTACATACTGATGGAGCCCTTAGGTCATAGGTTGGCCACCAGGCAATTAGGCTTCATACATTATAGTGCAGCCTCAGGGCTCTTTGAGATAGAAGGCTAGTGTTGTGCTTTCCCAAGCTATAAGACAAATATTATTTAGACTGGTTTGTAATAGGTAAATGCTTAGGTTTATTTTGCTCACACTCTCTTACTTTTTTCTCTACTATCTGTCCATGTTCTCTTATTTTTCCCCTCAAGTCTTTTATAATGCTGAGAGAAATGTTAAATGTAGCACAAGTAATTTCTTTAATGGGGCTGTACTATTGTGGAAGAATTGATTTGTAAAGGGGCTGCATTAGCAGTGATCTTTAGCTGTCACTGTTCCTCCAGTCTATAACTGTCTGCCAAATCATGCCCTCAGTCTCCAAGAACTCCTATATCATGTTTCCATTCTCTGGCCATCTCCTGTAGCATAAGTCTAGTTTCTGGCCACCACTTGTACTCTTCCTGTTCCATTTCTACAGTCTCTGATAAATTTCTGTAACATTACATTATTTGAATATTATATATGGCCCTTTGGTGATGTCAGGAACCACATGTGAGGTCACCTACATAAAGTAAGTTAACCTCTATTGAATTAGAGTGTTCCTTTTGGGAAGGGGGGGGGGGGCAAATTGAGCATGCATCTCTGTCCATTCTCTAATGATTATGACCATCTTAAGAGAAACGAATACTGAAAGAAATATAAGGGCTGTCATTGCTGGCCCCCTTTGGAAAATGCTAGCTGTGCGGCTACCTCTGGCTTCACTACTTTCTGTAACAGTGGTAAGACGTTGCACATCAAGAAAGGTAAAGCCAAGACATTTCTAATCTTCATACTTGTTCAGGCCAGTGACCCACAAAGTGGGAAAACTACTGGATCAGCATCACAACCAGATTCACAAGATAAAGTGATCAATGGCAACCTACAAACTTACCCAATAGTTTCCTTTAAGAGAGGAATGTGGAAGCTGCCTATGCGAGGTGAACGCCAACTGTCGGGGGAGTCGGGATGAGATAAGTAAAACTACCGCTACCGCTCTGGAACGCACCGCAAGTGATGTGAAGTGGCCCTTAGCTGGCTGATAGGTGGCAGGGAGAGGCTGGCAGAAACTGATTATCTCTTACTCTATAAATATATTACCAGAGCTGCTGTCCTATTGATTCAACACTGAACCCTTTCCAATGAATCAGTTATCGGCTCAGTCAGATGAATCATTTCATCCAGTTCACTGAAAAGAATCGATTCAAAAGAGCAATTCATTCATTAACTGGACATAATTATTTCACACAGCCAGATGTCCTGCTGGACTGTTAGGAGGAGGTATGATAACTTCAAAGCAGGGGAATTTGTCATGCAGGGGCGCCTGTAATGTATCTGTTCCCTGTGTGCGCAAAACCCCCCAAAAAACTTGTCACTAATTGTAGCTCTTCCCATCTCCACACCTCCCACTTCCTCTATTTCACAATGCCTCATTGGAGATGTAGTCAGCTCTCTTTGCCAGGATATGGCACACACTGGTTACCTAGACCCTCCCACTGGCTGCAGGAAGGACTGATCTAGTAATAGGAGGATGTGACATCACTGGCAGATACAAATGATTATAAGAAAAGTAAGCACTTTTATGATAAATTGTTCTTATTTCATTTTTTCCTATCTTCACACTTGTCCTAGATCAGTGTTTCAAAAAGTACTGACACCAGAGACAGCCAGGCAACTGGAATGTTAATGAGGAGGTCAGCAATGGCAACCTCCATATTTCTGTCAGTTCAGGCTTCCTTTAAATGAGCATTAGCAGACTTAAGCAGGCAATTACCAACTTCATAAGTGCCTTCTCAAGTAAGTGATTTTTTTTTTACTGCAATTTATTTAATTTTTTTAAGTCAAAAAGCCACTATTAGTACTACATAAATTTATTTTAACCATGTTACTGATTATTAAAGAATTTTCATGCTGTACGGTCACCAGCACCTGTCCTCTGACATTTCAAAGGCGGAAACTCGAGAGTGCAGCCTTTTACGCTACATGTATAAACCCTCAAAGTTTATCAGTTGCCAAGCAACAACACAGTAGGATGCAGAGAGGCCCGCTAACTTGAAATGCAATTGTATTTGAAGGAAAATCTGTCTGAAGTGCTGTAAAATAAAGGCATGACTAATTTAATCAAAACATACTTCTAGAATAGTATAATGTAAATTGAGTTTTAGACTGTTTCTTTTTCCAAACATGGAGGTTAGGATCTCTCTCGGAAATCTGTTCCACTATTTTTTATATATTTCTGTCCAAGCTTTTTTATTTTTGATATTTTGACATTGCCAATTGAACTGTTGCCTGGCAACCTATAAAAACCAGTGTCTGATATAGAGATGATTTTGCTTCCCGCACATTTTCTTCAGGGAGTTTGCTGAGCTACTCATAAAAATTCTTGTATTTTGCTGGTTACAGATTATAACACTATGGCTTTCTGCTATATGTAACTTGCCCCAAGGAGACTGGGGTTTATGAACATTGGGTAAAGCCAGGCATATGTTTGCTAAATTAATAATATAAGCACAGAGACTGTAAGGTCAGTTCAGTAAAGCATAAAGCATACGTCACCACCATTACAATGTGTTATGTTCTCATTTTTATGATAGAAAGTTCTTTTATCATTTCACTAAAGGTATTGGCCCGCTGACTTTACCACATTATATTATTGATTTTTCTCTGTATGGTATGTTAAAAAAGGCAACACATTTTTTTCTTAAACCCTTGTAGTGAGGCTACTCCCACACTGCAAGGGTTAAGTGCTCGTTTTCGTCTAGGTGCTAAAATAACAAAGTTATACTCACCCTATCCTCGTAGCCAACTGAAATTTGGAATACGGAATTTGAATTGGGAATACGGAATTTGGAATTTGTCATTTGGAATTTGGAATATGGAGTTCTGAATTTGGAATACGGAATTTAGAATACAGTATTTGGAATGCGGAATACGGAATATACGGAATTTGGAATATGGAACTTGGAATACGGAATAAGGAATTCGGAATATGGAACTTAAAATACGGAATTTGGAATACGGAACTTGGAATACGGAACTCGGAATACGGA
The DNA here is from genome assembly GCF_000935625.1 of Nanorana parkeri. Classification (NCBI taxonomy): domain Eukaryota; kingdom Metazoa; phylum Chordata; class Amphibia; order Anura; family Dicroglossidae; genus Nanorana; species Nanorana parkeri. Next base: position 649 of record NW_017306616.1, on the reverse strand, counting down.
ACTCGGAATACGGAACTCGGAATACGGAATTCGGAATACGGAATATGGAACTTGGAATACGGAATTCGGAACTCGGAATACGGAATTTAGAATACGGAATTTGGAATTCGGAATATGGAATTCGGAATACAGAATTCGGAATTTGGAATACGGAACTTGCAATACGGAACTCGGAATACGGAATATGGAATACGGAATTCGGAATATGGAATACGGAATTCGGAACACGGAATTCGGAATGCAGAATACGGAATTCGGAATACCGAATTTAGAATTTGGAATACGGAATATGGAATCCGGATTTCAGAATACGGAACTTGAAATACGGAATTTAGAATATGGAATTTGGAATACGATATTCGGAATTTAGAATACGGAATTTGGAATACGAAATTTGGAACTTGAAATACAGAATTCGGAATACGGAATTCGGAATACAGAATTCGGAATTTAGAATATGGAATTCGGAATTTGGAATACGGAACTTGGAATACGGAACTCGGAATACGTAACTCGGAATACGTAACTCGGAATACGTAACTCGGAATACGTAACTCGGAATTCAGAATACGGAATACGGAATACGAAATACGGAATCTGGAATACGGAATATAAAATTCAGAATTTGGAACACGGAATTTGCAATACG
>NW_017306615.1:1369962-1370345 GCF_000935625.1 Nanorana parkeri | reverse complement strand
TCCCTCTAACAGTTGCCTATTTCAGGCTTCCTGTGTGTGCCAGGCAACCTGCTGTTCTGTTTGGACTCAGGCAGGAGATGATAGCATACATGAACATTCGGAGGACATTGATCACAACTGTCTGATGTGTGCAGTTGCTAATCTGTGCATAGGCTAATCTGAAAATCAGCGTACAATCTCTATATGTCTGCAAGATCATGCCAAAATTTGCTGGCACAACCAGACCCACAGATTTGTTTCTCCATCAGAGCGGGGGTTTCACATATGCAAATGTGGGCCGCCCCTGCCAAAACTTCACCCATGATGCCTTTTTCCCCTCCTCTACATGCTGTCTCCTCCCCGGTATAAAGCTTGGTGTATACTCACCCTCCGTATGAGGTCCT
>NW_017306615.1:1367366-1368264 GCF_000935625.1 Nanorana parkeri | reverse complement strand
CTAACAACATTCAAGGTGTATCACAACTAAAGGCGGGCAAATTCTTCTGTTGTTTCTTCAGAATCCAGCCACGTATAAAACGTAGCCTGTGTTTGGGGAGAAAGGGCTAGATGACAAGACTCACCTCTGTCTGAAAGGAGCCCAGTAGGTAGGTCATGAAGGGGCTGTGCCTGTTATTCTGCAGAACAAGACGTTCTGTATGGGCACTGCTGACGTATCCCGGAAGCAAAGGTCTCTTCTTGATGATCTTAACGGCCACCTTCTGGTCACTGACCCGGTGGGTCGCGAGTACCACCTGCAGGAGACAGAGGGACATTTGGTCACTTTTCAAAGTCTCAATACAATAATACAAAAGTTCAAAGGGGAATTTTCTTGGCCAAGTAGCGCACAGCACAGGTCGGGTGTGTCATTCTTTAGCTGTCTGAGGGGTAACTAACTATGATCATAACATAATAAGAAGTCTATTTTCTGCAGTCTTCATTATGCTAACGCAGTGCATTTTTAACAGAATTTGGGAGACGCCATTGGGCTGTCTTCTAACTGAACAAAAGCCAATGATAAAAAAAAAGTGGCAAGCTTGATTGCTCAGCACCCTAGGCGTTCGCACAGGGTGTTCCAGGTGTTCCTGGGCACACCCTAATCACCCCCGAGCATAACACCAAAGATCTCTCTGTGATCGGCTCAGATCTACAGAGCGCAGCGCAGCGCAGCGCAGCACTTGCCATTCACATTCCTCACATAACAGTCACAGTCCTCAGTGCCTTGGAATTTGCGAGGGAGTGCGGCTGTGGCTTCCCTGGCTTCCCATCTAATCAAGAGCTCCCTGCTTCATTACTGCACCCCTGCTGGAAGAGGTGAGGGACAGTTGAAGAGTTGGGAATCCGAAGTGCCTCTGGTC
>NW_017306615.1:1355083-1364231 GCF_000935625.1 Nanorana parkeri | reverse complement strand
ACTGGGATGCCATTACAGTTCATGTGCGTGTAAAGGCCGGCATCCCAATACTTTTATCAATATCTTGTATGTTCTTTATTGATGTGCACAAGTGTTTATTAGTCCATTGGATTGGGGGGGGGGCTACTCAGTGGGACTTATAAACAGTCTTTAGTTCTAGTACTGCAAGTGGCGAGTCGTGAGTGGCGGTGGCCATCTTTAAACCTGGAAAGTGCCCACATTACATTTTATATATTGCCGAAACGGCAATATATTAAATGTAAATCATTCCCTGGTGGTCCAGTGGGGAATCGGTATGATGTGCATCTCTTGCTTGATGCAGACCATACTGATCGCTCCCTCGTGGTGCCGCTGCTGACTAGCAGGGAGCGATTAGTATGGTCTGCATCAGCCAGAGGTGCAGATCACACTGATCCTCCACTGGACCACCTGGATGTGCCCTCAGTGCCCCACTGGACCCCATTAATGCATCATTTCTTCCTGCAAAACAGGTAAGCAGGAGAGGGGGACATTTTTTAGCTATTGTTATTAGTTGTCTGTGTGATGTGTTTTATTGTGTTTTCTTGAGTGTGTGAGTGTATGATATGTGTGTGATATGTGTGTGGCCTTGGGCGGGTGCTATGTGTATAGTCCTGTGCGTTGCTATGTCCTGTGCATTGCTATGTCCAGTGCGTTGCTATGTGCAGAGTCCTGTGTGTTGCTATGTGTAGAGTCCTGTGTGTTGCTATGTGTAGAGTCCTGTGCGTTGCTATGTCCTGTGCGTTGCTATGTCCAGAGCGTTGCTATGTCCAGAGCGTTGCTATGTGCAGGGTCCAGTGCTTTGCTATGTGCAGAGTCCTGTGGGTTGCTATGTCCAGAGCTTTGCTAGGTGTAGAGTCCAGAGCGTTGCTAGGTGCAGAGTCCAGTGGGTTGCTATATCAAGAGCATTGCTACATGCAGAGTCCATAGCGTTGCTATGTTCAGTGGGTTGCTATGTCCAGTGCGTTGCTATTTTCAGTGCGTTGCTATGTCCAGTGCGTTGCTATGTGCAGAGTCCAGTGCGTTGCTATGTCCACTACGTTGCTATGTGCAGGGTCCAGAGCTTTGCTACGTGCAGGGTCCAGAGCTTTGCTACGTGCAGGGTCCAGTGGGTTTCTATGTCCAGTGCGTTGCTATGTCTAGTGTGTTGCTATGTCCAGTGCGTTGCTATGTGCAGGGTCCAGTGCGTTGCTAGGTGCAGGGTCCAGTGCATTGCTAGGTGCAGGGTCCAGTGCATTGCTAGGTGCAAGGTCCAGGGCGTTGCTATATGGGAGGGGACATTGGAGTGTAAGCTCCTCTGTACAGAGACTGATGTGACTGTGGGGGAGGGAACATTAGAGTGTGAGCTCCTCTGTACAGAGAGTGATGTGACTGTGGGGGAGGGGACTGTCTGGCTCCCCTCGCTCTCTCTCCTGGTTGCCTCCCCTCGCTCTCTCTCCATTTGAGTTTCGCCTAAGGTCTCACAAAGTCTAGAGCCGCCTCTGCTTGCACATTACTTATGCTGCATGCAAATACACTCTGCCTAGGAACGCCCACTGCTCCAGACACTCATCGAGGCATTTTGACATTTGCATAACTCCACCCACGAGCCAGCCCACGGAGGCTCAACATCACATGTGGGCGTTACCTAGGGCGGTCTGCATGCAAATACAGCCTGCCTAGGAACGCCCAACTCCTCCAGACTGACATTAACCCATCAAGGCATTGTGATATTTGCATAACTCCACCCAAGAGCCAGCCCACTTCTTGCATCAGGGCTGAGGGCTCTTGACAAGAGTATTGAGACAGGTATCTCTGTGCTTTTCTTTGCAATGCAGGCTGATCATCGCTGGTGGGAGGGGCCGACAGGGCGCTCTACATTCCAGAGAACATCACAGCACCCTGCTGGCCCCTCCCACCAGCCATGATCAGCCTGCATTGCTTAGAGATGACATCACTGGCTGTAAAATAAGGTTGTCATGGAAACATAAAGCTTAATTAATTTATTGGGAGAGGGAGGAGGAAGGTAAGACACAATATAAGCAGAATAAACTCTAGCTTTCATATTGTTTAGTACAAGTTTACGTGTTCTTTACGTGTGGGTGATACATGATCTGTGTTTCTGTTCCTTACTATAGCACCGATGTCTTCATATGCACCAGTCCAATCAAACGATACAAGTACTGTCCATATGAAAAGGTAAGAAAACCATTGCAGAAAACCTTCAGAGAAAAGTACCGGGAGAGTAAAATATACTAGCACACTCAGCGCTAAGGTAAAAAACAGAGGTTTAGATACACGTCTTCTGCAGAAAATGTGAAAGCTGCACTGCCCCCGCCATGGCACCTCCATGTAGTGCGGTCCTAACCAGGGGCGTAACTAGAAATCACAGGGCCCCATAGCAAAATTTTGTATGGGGCCCCGTGATTGCTAGTTATGCCACTTGCAGAGCCCACCTGATATACCAAACAGCCCACCTGAGAGTGACCCTGCAGAGCCCACCATAGACTCTTTATAGTGGTCATTTTTGATGCTTTCTACCAGAAAATGGAATCTAAAGCAAATCTGTAACAGGTAGAAAGTGGGGTAAAGTCTGATTGTAATGCAGTTGTCTTTCTCATTCGCAGTATGCTTGGGTGGAGAAGCACTTTGGACACGAGTTTTTGGAGCAGATTATTCTGACCAGAGACAAAACTGTGGTTTCCGCTGACCTCCTGATTGATGACCGGCCGGATATAACAGGTAACATTTTTTCTGTTTTCATTACATACCGTATTTTATAGGGATGCACCAATACCAGTATTTCGGTATCGAGTACCGATACTTATATTTCGGGACTCGTCGATACCGAGTACCGATACCGGTACTTCCAGTAGCATAGAGCCGGCTTTCCAGGGCAATCAGGAAGCCAGGAAGGCTTCTTGATTGCCCGGGAAGCCAACTCCATTCTGTTTGGCCAGCTGAATGCTGATTGGCCAAGAAGCCGGCTTCCCAGCCAATCGGCATCGAGGCCGGCCAAACAGATCTGACAATATGGTGACACGACCCCCACCCTGCAGGCACTCATTCCCCTCACATAGATCCTTAGCAGCCGTCATTACCGTACCAGTCCCTCGGCCAGCTGGGAAGACACCGCTCTCCCGGATCTGTACAGCGCCCACGTGATCGGCCCTCAGCCTGCTACTGCGCATGCGCAGACTGCCCAGCACTCTCATTCAGAAATCCTGTGCATGCGCATTAGCAGGCTGAGCGCCGATCACGTGAGCGCTGTGCACACAGGAGACGTCAGATCTGGATGAGGGACTGGTACGTTAAAGAATGTAAGGATCTATGTGAGGGGAATGATTTGTCTGCAGGGAGGGGGTCGTGTCGCTATATGATCAGATTTGTTTGCCCGGCTCGACACTGATTGGCTGGGAAGCCGGCTTCCCGGCCAATCATCATCGAGCCGGCCAAATAGCATGGAGCCAGCTTCCCGGCTCCATCTTTCCTCGCGGCACTGCCGATCAGAGGAAATCTCCCTCTGGCCAGAAGTTCTAGTATCGGGAAAGGTATCGGAGCATACTCGCTCAAATTTTCGGTATCGGCACCGATACTAGTATCGGTGCCTCACTAGTATTTTATGATGATGTCACTGGTTCAGGGTCTGATGATGTCATCCCAAACCTCTCTATGCCATGCAAGCAGATCATGGCTGGTGGGAGGGGCCATTAGGGTGCTGTACATAGCTTCCTGAAAACATTCAGTACAGGTATCAACCACACATAATGACCATGCCATAGCGGGACTTTAATCCTTCAATCAGTCTTCTTCGTTCGCAGGAGCCGAAGCTATCCCAAGATGGGAACACATCCTCTTCACAGCCTGCCACAATCACCATCTTGGCTCGAGCTCGCCCCTCAGGAGGCTCCAGTCTTGGCGGGATGACTGGAAGGGAATCCTTGACAGTAAGCGCTCTCAGCTTTTTGAAGGATGCAAGGGAACCCACCAATCAGAGCCGAGGGATTAACCAATCAGAACAAAGCCATCAAACTTCTCCTTTCCCTTTTGGATGTCATTGGATGAGTTCGGTGCTGAACCTTGAAGCTGTGGATGCCGATGGGGAAGACTGTCCAAACACATTTCCTGCAGTGGCCCCTTCCATTACCTAAGACTGAGGAGGGGGAAGGTGCCTGAGTTACACTGTATTAGGATACATACGCACAATGGCCCAGCCATTATTATATGATTAGACTGGTGTTTTTATGGAATAATTTCAATCTCTTCTCTGTCCTCTCTCTCTATCTCCTTCTCTCTCTCTTCCCTTGCTCTCTTCTTTCTCTCTCCCTTCTCCCCTCTCTCCTTCTCTCTCTCTTACTTCGCTCTCTTCTTTCTCTCTCCACTCTCTTGTCTTCTTCTCTCTCCTCTCCCTCTCTCCTCTTCTCCTTCTCTCTCCTGTTTCTCTCTCTCTCCCCCCTCTCACTTTCTATCTCTCCCCTCACTCTCTCCTCTCTCCCCCCCTTCCCTCTCTCCTTTCCCCTTTCTCTTCCCTCTCTCTGTATCCTTTATTTCTCCTCTGATCTTCCTCTCTCCCCCTCCTTTCTCCCTCTCTCTATCACCTCTCTCTTTCCCTTCTTTCTCTCCTCTGTCACCTCGCTCTCCTCTCTCTCTCCCCTCTCACCCCCTTCTCTCTCCCTCTCTCTCTACCTTTCTCGCTCCTCTGATTTTTTCTCTCTCCCCTGTCTTCCCCCTTTCTCTCTTCCCTCTCTCTCCCTTGAGGATATTTTTATACATTGCTAATTTTATGCAATCGGGTTATCTCCGGAGATTTGCCCCAAGCACACCGAGTACTTGGGGGTGTTGGTGCCTTTTGTTGTGGAGATAGAATGGCTGCATTGAAGCTGAACTCCGGCCAATCGGTTAGAAACATATTAGGGAACTGTTTGCCAGATGATGTGTATTTCTATCCATCCAGCCCTGAGATTTGCACAGCTCTACAACACAGTAAAGCCCGGTTAGGCAGAACAGGAGACCTGATCTTTTTTTCTCTGCTGCTGCTCAGTAACACTTACAGTTCCTGTCTGTCTCTCTCTCCCAGCATGCAATGCTGCTGCACTTTCATTGTCCAAGCCGTCGGCAGCGGGTGGCAGGGCCGTGACACCGCGCTACTCCTATAAAAAAAAAAGCGGTGTCACCCTCTCGGCTGTGCAGTCTGGCAGAGGTCCATGAATTTCAAAAACGTGGAATGGATCTGTACTGCGAGTGCAGTCATCCTATAAGGGATATATAAGCTACCTAAGAGGGTCTTTTGATATAAATGCCATGAATCTGATGTGGTGACTTTATCGCACCAGAGACAAGCACGTGAAATGAAGACCGGGGGAGGGGGGGCCGGGGGGGCGTGTTATAGTTTTAAATTTTTAACAAGACTTTAATACTGTGATCTTTGTTTTGACTTTATTTTGGGGTATTATTTAAATGTATGGTTAGTTTTTTGATTGGTCCCTCACGGTGGTCTTGTTTTTGGGCGTTCCTCTGTACGTGCTACACAGATGTGTCCCCTGCACTCCTTTTTCATAGTCAACAGCCGGTAGAAGATCCGCTGCTCGTAGTGATCAACGGACGGACTGTGCCGTCTATGTTCAAGCTCGAGAAATTGGTAGATCACCAGCACTCCAAATATATAGTTTTTACAGGGCCGTTCCCGGGAGTGAAAGGTGCTGCATGTAGCAGCCTTTTCTTCCCTATGGGAGGACGCGGCCAAACGCACACCCGAACTGCGCATCCGTGCAGGTCCGGGTGTACGCACTCGTCTTTGCGTCCCCAGTTATTTACAAGCACTGGAGGGATCAGCTGATCACGCCGTGTTTGCTTTGCACAAAGAGGATTGGCAAATATCACCGATATATACTGATCCTCCACCCTGCCATCCTGATGGCTGAGCAGGGAGGAGAGAAAGATAGCTGAAGTCTGTGCCGCCCCTCTTCTACCTGCCAAGCCGTGGCTATGTTGGCCACCTGGCGCCCCTGTTGCCATAGCGCCCTGTGCTCGCCATGGCCACAGGGGCGAGGGGGCACAGCCAGGCCGGTCATGGCTGTGCCCCTTCTCAGCTGTGCCTCACTCGCCCCATGGTAGCTACAGCCCTGGGCGCCCGGAACCGCACGGATGTTCAGTTCTGAGTTCTGGTATGCGTATGACAGCGTCTGCCGCGTCTTCCCATAGGGAAGAACAGGCTGCTGCGTACAATCACAGGCAGCACCTGTCCGTCCCGGGAACGGCCCGATACGGGCGTGCACGCCGCACGGATGTGTGCGGCCTGGGTTAATGCAGTGTGAATGAGGCCTAAAACATTTCTTGTTATTGATTCATTAGTTCGGGACACACGCACATGGATGTAAATACAGGCCTCTGGGTCTGGGCGTACAGTGTAAAACGGCCTTCATCGAGGCGAATCCTATGTGGTGCCTTGATCACACCAGAGACAAGCACGTGAAATGGAAACAGGCGGCGTGTTACAGTTGTTCATTTTTAAAGACACAGTCATCTTTGTTTTGATATTTTCTTTTGATTTTATTTCAATTTATGGTTAATTTTTTCGTAGTGGTCTTGTTTTTGGCCGTTCCTCTGTACCTGCTGTCTGCTCCCATATATCTGATTGTACAAGTCACATCTTGAGCTATGAGTACCATTTGCCCCATTTTACATTTTGTTGCCGACTCGCTAGTTCAGTCCCCATGCACACGGACGTAAAGACAAGTGTATAGGTGTACAGGGCCGGATTTCTCACAAGGTCAACTAAGGCCCGGCCTTGGGGCAGCAGGGAGTAGAGGGGCAGCAGGGGTGTGGAATTCATATCTCCTGATGCCCGGGACATGCAGTTCTGGGGGCCGGGCAGGTAGTTGTTTTCTATATTTAGCCCTGCTTTGGGCAAGCAGAGCTAAATGTACAGCGGGGAAGCCCACACTTGTTTTCGCCAAGATCACTTGTATGCAGCCTGCAGGTCTGCCATTCTTGGGCCCATGGCGACCAATCAGCTTCCCTCTTTCACTTTGCTGGTGGCCACGTTCCCAGGGGTGCGAAGGGAGCGCTTTGGGGTGGGGCTGGTGGTCATGTTCCTGGGGGAAGGCAGGTGGGGTCCTGGCAGTGCACCACACAGCCCTGGCTGACGTCCCGCCCACTTTTCTGACATCACCGGTTGCCAGGAGCCAGGGGGGACGCCGGTCAGAGCATCCCAGGTTGCTAACAGCTGGGAGAAGAGATTTGTATGGACCTTACCTGGGATGCTCTAGCCAGAAAGGGGGCAGCAGGCTCTTCCTGACACCCCCACGTGACCCAAGGAGATGCCGCCTGAGACATTAGCCTCAGGCTGTCTCATTATACGGACGGACCTGTTTTAACCCTTTCTTTATCCAAAACAAATTTCAAAAAAACAAACAAACGGCTCGGCTTTAGGTAAATAAAAGGAATTTAGAATTGCATAAGATTAAAAGATTGCAATAACTGACTTGCCGAGAAAGGATTTTGAGGGAAAAGAGGTAAAAACTGAAAATAGGGAACATCAAAGGGCTTTGGAGGATACAGTTAGTGACCGTCCCTGGATATTAGAGAGCCAGTATGGCAAGTATGTATAAATGTTTACATGAAGAAAGGTGGGAATTGCATTCAAACGGTTGGGAACATAAAAAACTTAAAGATATACAGTAATAAGCACTCCACAGGTAAAAAAAACTATAGCAAAGTTCTTTATATCTGAAAATGTTTAACTATGTCCAGAGAAATATTATACTCAATGTCAATATATATTGTAGCATCATAGCAGGAATCATATACGGACATAGGGGTCTATTTATAAACACTTCACAGGGCTGTTCCCCCTGTGAATCTCTGGGAATGTTCATTCTGTGCAGATATATGCCGAAACGAACGTCCTTTAGTTATTTTTTAATGCTTTTATGTAAGATCACATTATGGCCACTAGATGGCGGTAAAGGTGCACAGGAAATAAGTATTTAATTCTATGCTCTTTGGCGCCATCTGGTGGCCATAATTTGGTATTACATGAACAAAATCAACAAAAATGAATGCACGCTGTTGAATTTGCACACTTCAGAAAACTTTAAAAAAATCACCCTATAGAATAGATATCGGCCCGTTGTCAGCCCACGCTTGTTTGCTGAATGTCCCTGTTATGTACGTTTTGGCTTTTGCACCTCAGTAGCCGTAAACAATCCTATTGAATAGCTTGACAGCGTATGGCCTGGCCAGGAAGGGGGTGAAACACTATGGCCTTCAAGTGGTTAATTTGGGCCTAACGATGCGCCTGAAGGGAGAATTATCCTTGTTGCCCATAGCAACCAAATTACGTCCTACGTCAGGGGTAGCCAAACTCCAGCTGTGGTGGAACTACAAATCCCATGAGGCATTGCAAGATTCTCACAGCCACAGGCATGACTCCCGGAGAGAGATGCATCATGGGATTTGTAGTTTCACCACAGCTGGAGGGCCGGAGTTTGGCTACCCCTGTCCTACGTTCTCCCATTGTAGCATGGAATATGACCTCCAGGCACCGTAATATAGGGGGCCCCAACTACGGGCCTCAATTGTAATAATGTCTAAGGCTCAGAATAGTCTCAGGCTTCTGATTGGTTGGTGTCGGCACCACAGACTGCCCGAGATAATTCTTTCTCAGACACTTTCAGAGCGGAATTCAGCGTGCATTGTGATGAAGAATTGTAACTGTGACGAATGGAGGATCTTGAAATACACTGGCGGCATCAACAAGGGAAGAAATATATAATATACTGTTCAATAAATACATAATATACTGTTTATCCTTCTGTGTGGCGGTGTCGTTATTTGGCGCTCGATGCGAACACGGGGCTGCACGGGGCCACTTGCAGAAGGGCGGTAACCTATAGCAACCAGTCAGCAATGGTTTTCTAGATAGATTATATTGACCACTACAATCTGCACATCAACCAGCTGAAGCTGCCAATAGTTGTAGGGCTGGATTGACACTGAGAGCAGGGCCTGAGAGACCAGCTCCCCATCAGGTCCACCTACCTTGCGATTGACAGCGGATGGCATAGCCAGGAGTGCACTGGCAGCGGCTATGGAATCTGCCCCATTGCAGTCTGCTGTCAGATTCCATAGCAGCTAGCATGCTGTCTAG